>NC_082654.1:71165899-71391308 GCF_028023285.1 Balaenoptera ricei
ATAAGTGTTCGCCAGTCTGTGAGTCACCCACCCAGCAGTTACGGGGTTTGATTTTACTCTGCTTGCGCCCCTCCTACCGTCTCACTGTGGCTTCTCCTCTGTCCTTGGACGTGGGGTATCCTCCTTGGTGAAGTCCAGGGTCTTCCTGTCAATGATGGTCCAGCAGTCAGTTGTGATTCTGGTGCTCTTGCAAGAGGGAGTGACAGCACGTCCTTCTACTCTGCCATCTTGGTTAAATCTCCATCATATTTCTTTATCTCAATATATTTGACATGATTCATTCCTTCCTTCAGCATATAAAAGAAGGGTAGATCCACAGCTAGGGTGTTCATCAAGACTTTTGCCCAGCACTGGCATCTCAAATTCACCGTCTAGAAGGTAAAAGGCTAGGGGTATTTATGGGCTAAAGAAGCATGGTGGTCTGAGGGGGTGAAGAACGTGGAGAACGAGCCACGCCGTATTACTTTAAAGGGTCTGCGTTAGCTCACCCAACCTCACCAAACCTCTCAGCCCCAAGAGTGTCCACCCTTATGTCTCAATCAGCTGTGGGTCGAGATATGGTCAATCCAGGTGGCATCACAGCCCTTGAACGAATTTTGTAAGTATTTCTCTCTCTTTCACTGTCTTTGTTTCACGGGTTTTTAAAAGTAATTGAGTTTTAGAACGGGGTTTACCTGCTTTTCACTGCTGTGTTTATGCTGCTTTACACCCAGTTAACTCACTTACAGAGAGATATCAATACATAGGTTTTAAGATTCTTACTAGTCAGATACATTCTGGGGCGGTGAATAGGGGGCGTTGAGTCCAGTTCACTGAGCAAGGAGTAGGTCTTGTCTATTACATATTGGGTTTATGGAACGGTATCTGAGCTAATTTGAAACCCTTGTTTTATGCATCACCCCACCTCACCTTTCCCGTTAAGCAGCCATAGTGTGTTTTCTAAACGTGCGACTCTGTTCTGTTTTGTAATTCAGTTCAAGGGTAGCGGTTTTTACTTTCCCTCTATAAGTGATATCTTATGATAAGTGTCTTTTTCTGTGTGACTTATTTCACTTAGAATCGTCGTACCTAAATCCACTCATCATGCGGCTCCTAGCCTTATGACGTTGATTTCATGGCTGAGTGATATTCCATTGTACATAAGGACCACAACTTCTTTATCCATTCTTCTCTTTCCTGGGATATTTCAGGTGTAACGAAGTGGAGGTTCTTCTCAACAGAGCAGCCCTAAACTTTGGGGTGCCTGTGTCTTGCTGATTTTTAGTTTTCCCAATTTATACGCCCATGAGTGGAAGTGCCCTATGCTCTCTAAGCTGAGTTTTTTAGATGTTTCAGGACACACCGTACACTTCTCCAGAGTGGCTCTTGGTAATTTACATCCCGCCCATCAGCGTAGCAAGGCTCCCATTTCTGCATGGCCTGTCCTGCATTTCTGGTTTTGACACTTTATTCAGCATGGCCCTTTTGACCGATGGGAAGCGAGACTACTTTGTAGCGCTGATTTGCCTTTCCAGGTTGCTTGGTTGGCCAAAAAGGGCGTATGCGTTTTTTCCTGAATATATTCAGGAAAAACTCCTACGCCCTTTTTGGCCAAGGGCATCATTCTCGAGGTTTTGCCGCTTTTCCTGTGCTTTAAAGGCGATTCGAATCTACCTCCTGAAATCTGTTTCCTGCAATTCTGCCTTGCTTTCAAATCCTCTGCGTTGTCTTTCCTCCATATATTTGTGGACGAGAGTTATCATTTCTAACTCTGCAGGTTTGTGAATTGCAGTGCCCCTGAGCTCCATTTTTCAACTCGCTTTCTTGGGAGCTGGCCGCAAAAGCGCAGGATTGCTTCAGGCCCTATTGTGGCTCCGGGCGGCAGGCTGAGCCTGTGGTTAATTCTTCTTCCTGATGGGAAAATAGAGTGACCTGTGCCTGTCCCAACACCTAGAGCTAGTCTCTCATTGGTTCCCCCTCTTCCCGTTCATCCTCAGGACAAATTGCAACCTGTACGGAACAGGAGGTTAAAGGTGCTGATTCTCCAAGGAGGGAGATTGCTAGTAAAGCGGCTGGAATGGCGAACCGGAGCACAAGGAGATGAGAAATGAGGTGCGTTTTAGAAACCTTTCCCGATCACACGGTGTACCATCTTCTGAGTTTCTCATGCATGTTTTCGATGTAGGAAGATGCCCTTGAACCTGGAGATTTGGGACCCATGGGATGGGTACCACGCCGTATTACTTTAAAGGGTCTGCGTTAGCTCACCCAACCTCAGCAAGCCTCTCAGCCCCAAGAGTGTCCACCCTTATGTCTCAATCAGCTGTGGGTCTAGATATGGTCAATCCAGGTGGCATCGCAACCCCTGAATGAATTTTGTAAGAATTTCTCTCTCTTTCACTGTCTTAGTTTCACGGGGTTTTAAAAGTAATTGATTTTTATAATGGGGTTTAGCTGCTTTGCACTGCTGTGTTTATGCCGCTTTACACCCACTTGACTCACTTACAGAGAGATATCAATACATAGGTTTTAAGATTTTTACTAGTCAGATATATTCTTGGGCGGTGAATAGGGGGCGTTGAGTCCAGTTCACTGAGCAAGGAGTAGGTCTTGTCTATTACATATTGGGTTTATGGAACGGTATCTGAGCTAATTTGAAACCCTTGTTTTATGCATCACCCCACCTCACCTTTCCCGTTAAGCAGCCATAGTGTGTTTTCTAAACGTGCGACTCTGTTCTGTTTTGTAATTCAGTTCAAGGGTAGCGGTTTTTACATTCCCTCTATAAGTGATATCTTATGATAAGTGTCTTTTTCTGTGTGACTTATTTCACTTAGAATCGTCGTACCTAAATCCACTCATCATGCTGCTCCTAGCCTTATGAGTTTGATTTCATGGCTGAGTGATATTCCATTGTACATAAGGACCACAACTTCTTTATCCATTCTTCTTTTTCCTGGGATGTTTCAGGTGTAACGAAGTGGAGGTTCTTGTGAACAGAGCAGCCCTAAACTTTGGGGTGCCTGTGTCTTGCTGATTTTTAGTTTTCCCAATTTATACGCCCATGAGTGGAAGTGCCCTATGCTCTCTAAGCTGAGTTTTTTAGATGTTTCAGGACACACCGTACACTTCTCCAGAGTGGCTGTTGGCCATGTACAGCCCGCCCATCAGCGTAGCAAGGCTCCCATTTCTGCATGGCCTGTCCTGCATTTCTGGTTTTGACACTTTATTCAGCATGGCCCTTTTGACCGATGGGAAGCGAGACTTCTTTGTAGCGCTGATTTGCCTTTCCAGGTTGCTTGGTTGGCCAAAAAGGGCGTATGCGTTTTTTCCTGAATATATTCAGGAAAAAACGCATACGCCCTTTTTGGCCAAGGGCATCATTGTCGAGGTTTTGCCGCTTTTCCTGTGCTTTAAAGGCGATTCGAATCTACCTCCTGAAATCTGTTTCCTGCAATTCTGCCTTGCTTTCAAATCCTCTTCGTTGCCTTCCCTCCATATATTTGTGGACGAGGGTTATCATTTCTAACTCTGCAGGTTTGTGAATTGCAATGCCCCTGAGCTCCATTTTTCAACTCGCTTTCTTGGGAGCTGGCCGCAAAAGCGCAGGATTGCTTCAGGCCCTATTCTGGCTCCGGGAGGCAGGCTGAGCCTGTGGTTAATTCTTCTTCCTGATGGGAAAATAGAGTGACCTGTGGCTGTCCCAACACCTAGAGCTAGTCTCTCATTGCCTCCCCCTCTTCCCGTTCATCCTCAGGACAAATTGCAACCTGTACGGAACAGGAGGTTAAAGGTGCTGATTCTCCAAGGAGGGAGATTGCTAGTAAAGCGGCTGGAATGGCGAACCGGAGCACAAGGAGATGAGAAATGAGGTGCGTTTTAGAAACCTTTCCCGATCACACGGTGTACCATATTCGGGGTTTCTCATGCATGTTTTCGATGTAGGAAGATGCCCTTGAACCTGGAGATTTGGGACCCATGGGATGGGTACCACGCCGTATTACTTTAAAGGGTCTGCGTTAGCTCACCCAACCTCACCAAACCTCTCAGCCCCAAGAGTGTCCACCCTTATGTCTCAATCAGCTGTGGGTCGAGATATGGTCAATCCAGGTGGCATCACAGCCCTTGAACGAATTTTGTAAGTATTTCTCTCTCTTTCACTGTCTTTGTTTCACGGGTTTTTAAAAGTAATTGAGTTTTAGAACGGGGTTTACCTGCTTTTCACTGCTGTGTTTATGCTGCTTTACACCCAGTTAACTCACTTACAGAGAGATATCAATACATAGGTTTTAAGATTCTTACTAGTCAGATACATTCTGGGGCGGTGAATAGGGGGCGTTGAGTCCAGTTCACTGAGCAAGGAGTAGGTCTTGTCTATTACATATTGGGTTTATGGAACGGTATCTGAGCTAATTTGAAACCCTTGTTTTATGCATCACCCCACCTCACCTTTCCCGTTAAGCAGCCATAGTGTGTTTTCTAAACGTGCGACTCTGTTCTGTTTTGTAATTCAGTTCAAGGGTAGCGGTTTTTACTTTCCCTCTATAAGTGATATCTTATGATAAGTGTCTTTTTCTGTGTGACTTATTTCACTTAGAATCGTCGTACCTAAATCCACTCATCATGCGGCTCCTAGCCTTATGACGTTGATTTCATGGCTGAGTGATATTCCATTGTACATAAGGACCACAACTTCTTTATCCATTCTTCTCTTTCCTGGGATATTTCAGGTGTAACGAAGTGGAGGTTCTTCTCAACAGAGCAGCCCTAAACTTTGGGGTGCCTGTGTCTTGCTGATTTTTAGTTTTCCCAATTTATACGCCCATGAGTGGAAGTGCCCTATGCTCTCTAAGCTGAGTTTTTTAGATGTTTCAGGACACACCGTACACTTCTCCAGAGTGGCTGTTGGCAATTTACAGCCCGCCCATCAGCGTAGCAAGGCTCCCATTTCTCCATGGCCTGTCCTGCATTTCTGGTTGTGACACTTTATTCAGCATGGCCCTTTTGACCGATGGGAAGCGAGACTTCTTTGTAGCGCTGATTTGCCTTTCCAGGTTGCTTGGTTGGCCAAAAAGGGCGTAGGCGTTTTTTCCTGAATATATTCAGGAAAAGACGCATACGCCCTTTTTGGCCAAGGGCATCATTGTCGAGGTTGTGCCGCTTTTCCTGTGCTTTAAAGGCGATTCGAATCTACCTCCTTAAATCTGTTTCCTGCAATTCTGCCTTGCTTTCAAATCCTCTTTGTTGCCTTCCCTCCATATATTTGTGGACGAGAGTTATCATTTCTAACTCTGCAGGTTTGTGAATTGCAGTGCCCCTGAGCTCCATTTTTCAACTCGCTTTCTTGGGAGCTGGCCGCAAAAGCGCAGGATTGCTTCAGGCCCTATTGTGGCTCCGGGCGGCAGGCTGAGCCTGTGGTTTATTGTTCTTCCTGATGGGAAAATAGAGTGACCTGTGCCTGTCCCAACACCTAGAGCTAGTCTCTCATTGGTTCCCCCTCTTCCCGTTCATCCTCAGGACAAATTGCAACCTGTACGGAACAGGAGGTTAAAGGTGCTGATTCTCCAAGGAGGGAGATTGCTAGTAAAGCGGCTGGAATGGCGAACCGGAGCACAAGGAGATGAGAAATGAGGTGCGTTTTAGAAACCTTTCCCGATCACACGGTGTACCATCTTCTGGGTTTCTCATGCATGTTTTCGATGTAGGAAGATGCCCTTGAACCTTGAGATTTGGGACCCATGGGATGGGTACCACGCCGTATTACTTTAAAGGGTCTGCGTTAGCTCACCCAACCTCACCAAACCTCTCAGCCCCAAGAGTGTCCACCCTTATGTCTCAATCAGCTGTGGGTCTAGATATGGTCATTCCAGGTGGAATCACAGACCCTGAACGAATTTTGTAAGCATTTCTCTCTCTTTTACTGTATTTGTTTCACGGGATTTTAAAAGTAATTGATTTTTAGAATGGGGTTTAGCTGCTTTTCGCTGCTGTGTTTATGCCGTTTTACACCCACTTGACTCACTTACAGAGAGATATCAATACATAGGTTTTAAGATTCTTACTAGTCAGATATATTCTTGGGCGTTGAATAGGGGGTGTTGAGTCCAATTCATTGAGCAAGGAGTAGGTCTTGTCTATTACATATTGAGTGTATGGAACGGTATCTGAGCTTACATATTGGGTTTATGGAACGGTATCTGAGCTAATTTGAAACCCTTGTTTTATGCATCACCCCACCTCACCTTTCCCGTTAAGCAGCCATGGTGTGTTTTCTAAGCGTGTGACTCTGTTCTGTTTTGTAATTCAGTTCAAGGGTAGCGGTTTTTACATTTCCTCTATAAGTGCTATCTTATGATAAGTGTCTTTTTCTGTGTGACTTATTTCACTTAGAATCGTCGTACCTAAATCCACTCATCATGCTGCTACTAGCCTTATGACGTTGATTTCATGGCTGAGTGATATTCCATTGTACATAAGGACCACAACTTCTTTATCCATTCTTCTCTTTCTTGGGATGTTTAAGGTGTAACCAAGTGGAGGTTCTTGTCAACAGAGCAGTCCTAAACTTTGGGGTGCCTGTGTCTTGCTGATTTTTAGTTTTCCCAATTTATCCGCCCATGAGTGGAAGTTCCCTATGCTCTCTCAGCTGAGTTTTTTAGATGTTTCAGGACACACCATACACTTCTCCAGAGTGGCTGTTGGCAATTTACATCCCGCCCATCAGCGTAGCAAGGCTCCCATTTCTGCATGGCCTGTCCTGCATTTCTCGTTTTGACACTTTATTCAGCATGGCCCTTTTGATCGATGGGAAGCGAGAGTTCTTTGTAGCGCTGATTTGCCTTTCCAAGTTGCTTGGTTGGCCAAAAAGGGCGTATGCGTTTTTTCCTGAATATATTCAGGAAAAAACGCATACGCCCTTTTTGGCCAAGGGCATCATTGTCGAGGTTTTGCCGCTTCTCCTGTGCTTTAAAGGCGATTCGAATCTACCTCCTGAAATCTGTTTCCTGCAATTCTGCCTTGCTTTCAAATCCTCTTCGTAGCCTTCCCTCCATATATTTGTGGACGAGAGTTATCATTTCTAACTCTGCAGGTTTGTGAATTGCAGTGCCCCTGAGCTCCATTTTTCAACTCGCTTTCTTGGGAGCTGGCCGCAAAAGCGCAGGATTGCTTCAGGCCCTATTCTGGCTCCAGGCGGCAGGCTGAACCTGTGGTTCATTCTTCTTCCTAATGGGAAAATAGAGTGACCTGTGGCTGTCCCAACACCTAGAGCTAGTCTCTCATTGGTTCCCCCTCTTCCCGTTCATCCTCAGGACAAATTGCAACCTGTACGGAACAGGAGGTTAAAGGTGCTGATTCTCCAAGGAGGGAGATTGCTAGTGAAGCGGCTGGAATGGCGAACCGGAGCACAAGGAGATGAGAAATGAGGTGCGTTTTAGAAACCTTTCCCGATCACACGGTGTACCATCTTCTGAGTTTCTCATGCATGTTTTCGATGTAGGAAGATGCCCTTGAACCTGGAGATTTGGGACCCATGGGATGGGTACCACGCCGTATTACTTTAAAGGGTCTGCGTTAGCTCACCCAACCTCAGCAAGCCTCTCAGCCCCAAGAGTGTCCACCCTTATGTCTCAATCAGCTGTGGGTCTAGATATGGTCAATCCAGGTGGCATCGCAACCCCTGAATGAATTTTGTAAGAATTTCTCTCTCTTTCACTGTCTTAGTTTCACGGGGTTTTGAAAGTAATTGATTTTTATAATGGGATTTAGCTGCTTTGCACTGCTGTGTTTATGCCGCTTTACACCCACTTGACTCACTTACAGAGAGATAGCAATACATAGGTTTTAAGATTTTTACTAGTCAGATATATTCTTGGGCGGTGAATAGGGGGCGTTGAGTCCAGTTCACTGAGCAAGGAGTAGGTCTTGTCTATTACATATTGGGTTTATGGAACGGTATCTGAGCTAATTTGAAACCCTTGTTTTATGCATCACCCCACCTCACCTTTCCCGTTAAGCAGCCATAGTGTGTTTTCTAAACGTGCGACTCTGTTCTGTTTTGTAATTCAGTTCAAGGGTAGCGGTTTTTACATTCCCTCTATAAGTGATATCTTATGATAAGTGTCTTTTTCTGTGTGACTTATTTCACTTAGAATCGTCGTACCTAACTCCACTCATCATGCTGCTCCTAGCCTTATGACGTTGATTTGATGGCTGAGTGATATTCCATTGTACATAAGGACCACAACTTCTTTATCCATTCTTCTTTTTCCTGGGATATTTCAGGTGTAACGAAGTGGAGGTTCTTGTGAACAGAGCAGCCCTAAACTTTGGGGTGCCTGTGTCTTGCTGATTTTTAGTTTTCCCAATTTATACGCCCATGAGTGGAAGTGCCCTATGCTCTCTAAGCTGAGTTTTTTAGATGTTTCAGGACACACCGTACACTTCTCCAGAGTGGCTGTTGGCCATTTACAGCCCGCCCATCAGCGTAGCAAGGCTCCCATTTCTGCATGGCCTGTCCTGCATTTCTGGTTTTGACACTTTATTCAGCATGGCCCTTTTGACCGATGGGAAGCGAGACTTCTTTGTAGCGCTGATTTGCCTTTCCAGGTTGCTTGGTTGGCCAAAAAGGGCGTATGCGTTTTTTCCTGAATATATTCAGGAAAAAACGCATACGCCCTTTTTGACCAAGGGCATCATTGTCGAGGTTTTGCCGCTTTTCCTGTGCTTTAAAGGCGATTCGAATCTACCTCCTGAAATCTGTTTCCTGCAATTCTGCCTTGCTTTCAAATCCTCTTCGTTGCCTTCCCTCCATATATTTGTGGACGAGGGTTATCATTTCTAACTCTGCAGGTTTGTGAATTGCAATGCCCCTGAGCTCCATTTTTCAAGTCGCTTTCTTGGGAGCTGGCCGCAAAAGCGCAGGATTGCTTCAGGCCCTATTCTGGCTCCGGGAGGCAGGCTGAGCCTGTGGTTAATTCTTCTTCCTGATGGGAAAATAGAGTGACCTGTGGCTGTCCCAACACCTAGAGCTAGTCTCTCATTGCCTCCCCCTCTTCCCGTTCATCCTCAGGACAAATTGCAACCTGTACGGAACAGGAGGTTAAAGGTGCTGATTCTCCAAGGAGGGAGATTGCTAGTAAAGCGGCTGGAATGGCGAACCGGAGCACAAGGAGATGAGAAATGAGGTGCGTTTTAGAAACCTTTCCCGATCACACGGTGTACCATATTCGGGGTTTCTCATGCATGTTTTCGGTGTAGGAAGATGCCCTTGAACCTGGAGATTTGGGACCCATGGGATGGGTACCACGCCGTATTACTTTAAAGGGTCTGCGTTAGCTCACCCAACCTCACCAAACCTCTCAGCCCCAAGAGTGTCCACCCTTATGTCTCAATCAGCTGTGGGTCGAGATATGGTCAATCCAGGTGGCATCACAGCCCTTGAACGAATTTTGTAAGTATTTCTCTCTCTTTCACTGTCTTTGTTTCACGGGTTTTTAAAAGTAATTGAGTTTTAGAACGGGGTTTACCTGCTTTTCACTGCTGTGTTTATGCTGCTTTACACCCAGTTAACTCACTTACAGAGAGATATCAATACATAGGTTTTAAGATTCTTACTAGTCAGATACATTCTGGGGCGGTGAATAGGGGGCGTTGAGTCCAGTTCACTGAGCAAGGAGTAGGTCTTGTCTATTACATATTGGGTTTATGGAACGGTATCTGAGCTAATTTGAAACCCTTGTTTTATGCATCACCCCACCTCACCTTTCCCGTTAAGCAGCCATAGTGTGTTTTCTAAACGTGCGACTCTGTTCTGTTTTGTAATTCAGTTCAAGGGTAGCGGTTTTTACTTTCCCTCTATAAGTGATATCTTATGATAAGTGTCTTTTTCTGTGTGACTTATTTCACTTAGAATCGTCGTACCTAAATCCACTCATCATGCGGCTCCTAGCCTTATGACGTTGATTTCATGGCTGAGTGATATTCCATTGTACATAAGGACCACAACTTCTTTATCCATTCTTCTCTTTCCTGGGATATTTCAGGTGTAACGAAGTGGAGGTTCTTGTCAACAGAGCAGCCCTAAACTTTGGGGTGCCTGTGTCTTGATGATTTTTAGTTTTCCCAATTTATACGCCCATGAGTGGAAGTGCCCTATGCTCTCTAAGCTGAGTTTTTTAGATGTTTCAGGACACACCGTACACTTCTCCAGAGTGGCTCTTGGTAATTTACATCCCGCCCATCAGCGTAGCAAGGCTCCCATTTCTGCATGGCCTGTCCTGCATTTCTGGTTTTGACACTTTATTCAGCATGGCCCTTTTGACCGATGGGAAGCGAGACTACTTTGTAGCGCTGATTTGCCTTTCCAGGTTGCTGGGTTGGCCAAAAAGGGCGTATGCGTTTTTTCTTGAATATATTCAGGAAAAACTCCTACGCCCTTTTTGGCCAAGGGCATCATTCTCGAGGTTTTGCCGCTTTTCCTGTGCTTTAAAGGCGATTCGAATCTACCTCCTGAAATCTGTTTCCTGCAATTCTGCCTTGCTTTCAAATCCTCTTCGTAGCCTTCCCTCCATATATTTGTGGACGAGAGTTATCATTTCTAACTCTGCAGGTTTGTGAATTGCAGTGCCCCCGAGCTCCATTTTTCAACTCGCTTTCTTGGGAGCTGGCCGCAAAAGCGCAGGATTGCTTCAGGCCCTATTCTGGCTCCGGGCGGCAGGCTGAGCCTGTGGTTAATTCTTCTTCCTGATGGGAAAATAGAGTGACCTGTGCCTGTCCCAACACCTAGAGCTATTCTCTCATTGGTTCTCCCTCTTCCCGTTCATCCTCAGGACAAATTGCAACCTGTACGGAACAGGAGGTTAAAGGTGCTGATTCTCCAAGGAGGGAGATTGCTACTAAAGCGCCTGGAATGGCGAACCGGAGCGCAAGGAGATGAGAAATGAGGTGCGTTTTAGAAACCTTTCCCGATCACACGGTGTACCATCTTCGGGGTTTCTCATGCATGTTTTCGATGTAGGAAGATGCCCTTGAACATTGAGATTTGGGACCCATGGGATGGGTACCACGCCGTATTACTGTAAAGGGTCTGCGTTAGCTCACCCAACCTCACCAAACCTCTCAGCCCCAAGAGTGTCCACCCTTATGTCTCAATCAGCTGTGGGTCTAGATATGGTCAATCCAGGTGGCATCACAGACCCTGAACGAATTTTGTAAGCATTTCTCTCTCTTTCACTTTATTTGTTTCACGGGTTTTTAAAGGTAATTGATTTTTATAATGGGGTTTAGCTGCTTTGCACTGCTGTGTTTATGCCGCTTTACACCCACTAGACTCACTTACAGATAGATATCAATACATAGGTTTTAAGATCCTTACTAATCAGATATATTCCTGGGCGGTGAATAGGGGGTGTTGAGTCCAGTTCACTGAGCAAGGAGTAGGTCTTGTCTATTACATATTGGGTTTATGGAACGGTATCTGAGCTAATTTGAAACCCTTGTTTTATGCATCACCCCACCTCACCTTTCCCGTTAAGCAGCCATAGTGTGTTTTCTAAATGTGCGACTCTGTTCTGTTTTGCAATTCAGTTCAAGGGTAGCGGTTTTTACATTCCCTGTATAAGTGATATCTTATGATAAGTGTCTTTTTCTGTGTGACTTATTTCACTTAGAATCGTCGTACCTAAATCCACTCATCATGCTGCTACTAGCCTTATGACGTTGATTTCATGGCTGAGTGATATTCCATTGTACATAAGGACCACAACTTCTTTATCCATTCTTCCCTTTCCTGGGATATTTCAGGTGTAACGAAGTGGAGGTTCTTGTCATCAGAGCAGCCCTAAACTTTGGGGTGCCTGTGTCTTGCTGATTTTTAGTTTTCCCAATTTATACGCCCATGAGTGGAAGTGCCCTATGCTCTCTAAGCTGAGTTTTTTAGATGTTTCAGGACACACCGTACACTTCTCCAGAGTGGCTGTTGGCAATTTACAGCCCGCCCATCAGCGTAGCAAGGCTCCCATTTCTCCATGGCCTGTCCTGCATTTCTGGTTTTGACACTTTATTCAGCATGGCCCTTTTGACCGATGGGAAGCGAGACTTATTTGTAGCGCTGATTTGCCTTTCCAGGTTGCTTGGTTGGCCAAAAAGGGCGTAGGCGTTTTTTCCTGAATATATTCAGGAAAAAACGCCTACGCCCTTTTTGGCCAAGGGCATCATTCTCGAGGTTTTGCCGCTTTTCCTGTGCTTTAAAGGCGATTCGAATCTACCTCCTGAAATCTGTTTCCTGCAATTCTGCCTTGCTTTCAAATCCTCTTCGTAGCCTTCCCTCCATATATTTGTGGACGAGAGTTATCATTTCTAACCGTGCAGGTTTGTGAATTGCAGTGCCCCTGAGCTCCATTTTTCAACTCGCTTTCTTGGGAGCTGGCCGCAAAAGCGCAGGATTGCTTCAGGCCCTATTCTGGCTGCGGGCGGCAGGCTGAGCCGGTGGTTGATCCTTCTTCCTGATGGGAAAATTGAGTGACCTGTGCCTGTCCCAAGACCTAGAGATAGTCTCTCATTGGTTCCCCCTCTTCCCGTTCATCCTCAGGACAAATTGCAACCTGTACGGAACAGGAGGTTAAAGGTGCTGATTCTCCAAGGAGGGAGATTGCTAGTAAAGCGGCTGGAATGGCGAACCGGAGCACAAGGAGATGAGAAATGAGGTGCGTTTTAGAAACCTTTCCCGATCACACGGTGTACCATCTTCTGGGTTTCTCATGCATGTTTTCGATGTAGGAAGATGCCCTTGAACCTTGAGATTTGGGACCCATGGGATGGGTACCACGCCGTATTACTTTAAAGGGTCTGCGTTAGCTCACCCAACCTCACCAAACCTCTCAGCCCCAAGAGTGTCCACCCTTATGTCTCAATCAGCTGTGGGTCTAGATATGGTCATTCCAGGTGGAATCACAGACCCTGAACGAATTTTGTAAGCATTTCTCTCTCTTTTACTGTATTTGTTTCACGGGATTTTAAAAGTAATTGATTTTTAGAATGGGGTTTAGCTGCTTTTCGCTGCTGTGTTTATGCCGTTTTACACCCACTTGACTCACTTACAGAGAGATATCAATACATAGGTTTTAAGATTCTTACCAGTCAGATATATTCTTGGGCGTTGAATAGGGGGTGTTGAGTCCAATTCATTGAGCAAGGAGTAGGTCTTGTCTATTACATATTGAGTGTATGGAACGGTATCTGAGCTTACATATTGGGTTTATGGAACGGTATCTGAGCTAATTTGAAACCCTTGTTTTATGCATCACCCCACCTCACCTTTCCCGTTAAGCAGCCATGGTGTGTTTTCTAAGCGTGTGACTGTTCTGTTTTGTAATTCAGTTCAAGGGTAGCGGTTTTTACATTTCCTCTATAAGTGCTATCTTATGATAAGTGTCTTTTTCTGTGTGACTTATTTAACTTAGAATCGTCGTACCTAAATCCACTCATCATGCTGCTACTAGCCTTATGACGTTGATTTCATGGCTGAGTGATATTCCATTGTACATAAGGACCACAACTTCTTTATCCATTCTTCTCTTTCTTGGGATGTTTAAGGTGTAACCAAGTGGAGGTTCTTGTCAACAGAGCAGTCCTAAACTTTGGGGTGCCTGTGTCTTGCTGATTTTTAGTTTTCCCAATTTATCCGCCCATGAGTGGAAGTGCCCTATGCTCTCTCAGCTGAGTTGTTTAGATGTTTCAGGACACACCATACACTTCTCCAGAGTGGCTGTTGGCAATTTACATCCCGCCCATCAGCGTAGCAAGGCTCCCATTTCTGCATGGCCTGTCCTGCATTTCTCGTTTTGACACTTTATTCAGCATGGCCCTTTTGATCGATGGGAAGCGAGAGTTCTTTGTAGCGCTGATTTGCCTTTCCAAGTTGCTTGGTTGGCCAAAAAGGGCGTATGCGTTTTTTCCTGAATATATTCAGGAAAAAACGCATACGCCCTTTTTGGCCAAGGGCATCATTGTCGAGGTTTTGCCGCTTCTCCTGTGCTTTAAAGGCGATTCGAATCTACCTCCTGAAATCTGTTTCCTGCAATTCTGCCTTGCTTTCAAATCCTCTTCGTAGCCTTCCCTCCATATATTTGTGGACGAGAGTTATCATTTCTAACTCTGCAGGTTTGTGAATTGCAGTGCCCCTGAGCTCCATTTTTCAACTCGCTTTCTTGGGAGCTGGCCGCAAAAGCGCAGGATTGCTTCAGGCCCTATTCTGGCTCCAGGCGGCAGGCTGAACCTGTGGTTCATTCTTCTTCCTAATGGGAAAATAGAGTGACCTGTGCCTGTCCCAACACCTAGAGCTAGTCTCTCATTGGTTCCCCCTCTTCCCGTTCATCCTCAGGACAAATTGCAACCTGTACGGAACAGGAGGTTAAAGGTGCTGATTCTCCAAGGAGGGAGATTGCTAGTGAAGCGGCTGGAATGGCGAACCGGAGCACAAGGAGATGAGAAATGAGGTGCGTTTTAGAAACCTTTCCCGATCACACGGTGTACCATCTTCTGAGTTTCTCATGCATGTTTTCGATGTAGGAAGATGCCCTTGAACCTTGAGATTTGGGACCCATGGGATGGGTACCACGCCGTATTACTTTAAAGGGTCTGCGTTAGCTCACCCAACCTCAGCAAGCCTCTCAGCCCCAAGAGTGTCCACCCTTATGTCTCAATCAGCTGTGGGTCTAGATATGGTCAATCCAGGTGGCATCACAACCCCTGAATGAATTTTGTAAGAATTTCTCTCTCTTTCACTGTCTTAGTTTCACGGGGTTTTAAAAGTAATTGATTTTTATAATGGGGTTTAGCTGCTTTGCACTGCTGTGTTTATGCCGCTTTACACCCACTTGACTCACTTACAGAGAGATAGCAATACATAGGTTTTAAGATTTTTACTAGTCAGATATATTCTTGGGCGGTGAATAGGGGGCGTTGAGTCCAGTTCACTGAGCAAGGAGTAGGTCTTGTCTATTACATATTGGGTTTATGGAACGGTATCTGAGCTAATTTGAAACCCTTGTTTTATGCATCACCCCACCTCACCTTTCCCGTTAAGCAGCCATAGTGTGTTTTCTAAACGTGCGACTCTGTTCTGTTTTGTAATTCAGTTCAACGGTAGCGGTTTTTACATTCCCTCTATAAGTGATATCTTATGATAAGTGTCTTTTTCTGTGTGACTTATTTCACTTAGAATCGTCGTACCTAAATCCACTCATCATGCTGCTCCTAGCCTTATGAGTTTGATTTCATGGCTGAGTGATATTCCATTGTACATAAGGACCACAACTTCTTTATCCATTCTTCTATTTCCTGGGATGTTTCAGGTGTAACGAAGTGGAGGTTCTTGTGAACAGAGCAGCCCTAAACTTTGGGGTGCCTGTGTCTTGCTGATTTTTAGTTTTCCCAATTTATACGCCCATGAGTGGAAGTGCCCTATGCTCTCTAAGCTGAGTTTTTTAGATGTTTCAGGACACACCGTACACTTCTCCAGAGTGGCTGTTGGCCATTTACAGCCCGCCCATCAGCGTAGCAAGGCTCCCATTTCTGCATGGCCTGTCCTGCATTTCTGGTTTTGACACTTTATTCAGCATGGCCCTTTTGACCGATGGGAAGCGAGACTTCTTTGTAGCGCTGATTTGCCTTTCCAGGTTGCTTGGTTGGCCAAAAAGGGCGTATGCGTTTTTTCCTGAATATATTCAGGAAAAAACGCATACGCCCTTTTTGGCCAAGGGCATCATTGTCGAGGTTTTGCCGCTTTTCCTGTGCTTTAAAGGCGATTCGAATCTACCTCCTGAAATCTGTTTCCTGCAATTCTGCCTTGCTTTCAAATCCTCTGCGTT
Organism: Balaenoptera ricei; assembly: GCF_028023285.1. Lineage (NCBI taxonomy): Eukaryota > Metazoa > Chordata > Mammalia > Artiodactyla > Balaenopteridae > Balaenoptera > Balaenoptera ricei. Next base: position 71,181,748 of record NC_082654.1, read on the forward strand.
GTCTTTCCTCCATATATTTGTGGACGAGAGTTATCATTTCTAACTCTGCTGGTTTGTGAATTGCAGTGCCCCTGAGCTCCATTTTTCAACTCGCTTTCTTGGGAGCTGGCCGCAAAAGCGCAGGATTGCTTCAGGCCCTATTCTGGCTCCGGGAGGCAGGCTGAGCCTGTGGTTAATTCTTCTTCCTGATGGGAAAATAGAGTGACCTGTGGCTGTCCCAACACCTAGAGCTAGTCTCTCATTGCCTCCCCCTCTTCCCGTTCATCCTCAGGACAAATTGCAACCTGTACGGAACAGGAGGTTAAAGGTGCTGATTCTCCAAGGAGGGAGATTGCTAGTAAAGCGGCTGGAATGGCGAACCGGAGCACAAGGAGATGAGAAATGAGGTGCGTTTTAGAAACCTTTCCCGATCACACGGTGTACCATATTCGGGGTTTCTCATGCATGTTTTCGATGTAGGAAGATGCCCTTGAACCTGGAGATTTGGGACCCATGGGATGGGTACCACGCCGTATTACTTTAAAGGGTCTGCGTTAGCTCACCCAACCTCACCAAACCTCTCAGCCCCAAGAGTGTCCACCCTTATGTCTCAATCAGCTGTGGGTCGAGATATGGTCAATCCAGGTGGCATCACAGCCCTTGAACGAATTTTGTAAGTATTTCTCTCTCTTTCACTGTCTTTGTTTCACGGGTTTTTAAAAGTAATTGAGTTTTAGAACGGGGTTTACCTGCTTTTCACTGCTGTGTTTATGCTGCTTTACACCCAGTTAACTCACTTACAGAGAGATATCAATACATAGGTTTTAAGATTCTTACTAGTCAGATACATTCTGGGGCGGTGAATAGGGGGCGTTGAGTCCAGTTCACTGAGCAAGGAGTAGGTCTTTTCTATTACATATTGGGTTTATGGAACGGTATCTGAGCTAATTTGAAACCCTTGTTTTATGCATCACCCCACCTCACCTTTCCCGTTAAGCAGCCATAGTGTGTTTTCTAAACGTGCGACTCTGTTCTGTTTTGTAATTCAGTTCAAGGGTAGCGGTTTTTACATTCCCTCTATAAGTGATATCTTATGATAAGTGTCTTTTTCTGTGTGACTTATTTCACTTAGAATCGTCGTACCTAAATCCACTCATCATGCTGCTCCTAGCCTTATGAGTTTGATTTCATGGCTGAGTGATATTCCATTGTACATAAGGACCACAACTTCTTTATCCATTCTTCTTTTTCCTGGGATGTTTCAGGTGTAACGAAGTGGAGGTTCTTGTGAACAGAGCAGCCCTAAACTTTGGGGTGCCTGTGTCTTGCTGATTTTTAGTTTTCCCAATTTATACGCCCATGAGTGGAAGTGCCCTATGCTCTCTAAGCTGAGTTTTTTAGATGTTTCAGGACACACCGTACACTTCTCCAGAGTGGCTGTTGGCCATGTACAGCCCGCCCATCAGCGTAGCAAGGCTCCCACTTCTGCATGGCCTGTCCTGCATTTCTGGTTTTGACACTATATTCAGCATGGCCCTTTTGACCGATGGGAAGCGAGACTTCTTTGTAGCGCTGATTTGCCTTTCCAGGTTGCTTGGTTGGCCAAAAAGAGCGTAGGCGTTTTTTCCTGAATATATTCAGGAAAAGACGCATACGCCCTTTTTGGCCAAGGGCATCATTGTCGAGGTTGTGCCGCTTTTCCTGTGCTTTAAAGGCGATTCGAATCTACCTCCTTAAATCTGTTTCCTGCAATTCTGCCTTGCTTTCAAATCCTCTTTGTTGCCTTCCCTCCATATATTTGTGGACGAGAGTTATCATTTCTAACTCTGCAGGTTTGTGAATTGCAGTGCCCCTGAGCTCCATTTTTCAACTCGCTTTCTTGGGAGCTGGCCGCAAAAGCGCAGGATTGCTTCAGGCCCTATTGTGGCTCCGGGCGGCAGGCTGAGCCTGTGGTTAATTCTTCTTCCTGATGGGAAAATAGAGTGACCTGTGCCTGTCCCAACACCTAGAGCTAGTCTCTCATTGGTTCCCCCTCTTCCCGTTCATCCTCAGGACAAATTGCAACCTGTACGGAACAGGAGGTTAAAGGTGCTGATTCTCCAAGGAGGGAGATTGCTAGTAAAGCGGCTGGAATGGCGAACCGGAGCACAAGGAGATGAGAAATGAGGTGCGTTTTAGAAACCTTTCCCGATCACACGGTGTACCATCTTCTGGGTTTCTCATGCATGTTTTCGATGTAGGAAGATGCCCTTGAACCTTGAGATTTGGGACCCATGGGATGGGTACCACGCCGTATTACTTTAAAGGGTCTGCGTTAGCTCACCCAACCTCACCAAACCTCTCAGCCCCAAGAGTGTCCACCCTTATGTCTCAATCAGCTGTGGGTCTAGATATGGTCATTCCAGGTGGAATCACAGACCCTGAACGAATTTTGTAAGCATTTCTCTCTCTTTTACTGTATTTGTTTCACGGGATTTTAAAAGTAATTGATTTTTAGAATGGGGTTTAGCTGCTTTTCGCTGCTGTGTTTATGCCGTTTTACACCCACTTGACTCACTTACAGAGAGATATCAATACATAGGTTTTAAGATTCTTACTAGTCAGATATATTCTTGGGCGTTGAATAGGGGGTGTTGAGTCCAATTCATTGAGCAAGGAGTAGGTCTTGTCTATTACATATTGAGTGTATGGAACGGTATCTGAGCTTACATATTGGGTTTATGGAACGGTATCTGAGCTAATTTGAAACCCTTGTTTTATGCATCACCCCACCTCACCTTTCCCGTTAAGCAGCCATGGTGTGTTTTCTAAGCGTGTGACTCTGTTCTGTTTTGTAATTCAGTTCAAGGGTAGCGGTTTTTACATTTCCTCTATAAGTGCTATCTTATGATAAGTGTCTTTTTCTGTGTGACTTATTTAACTTAGAATCGTCGTACCTAAATCCACTCATCATGCTGCTACTAGCCTTATGACGTTGATTTCATGGCTGAGTGATATTCCATTGTACATAAGGACCACAACTTCTTTATCCATTCTTCTCTTTCTTGGGATGTTTAAGGTGTAACCAAGTGGAGGTTCTTGTCAACAGAGCAGTCCTAAACTTTGGGGTGCCTGTGTCTTGCTGATTTTTAGTTTTCCCAATTTATCCGCCCATGAGTGGAAGTTCCCTATGCTCTCTCAGCTGAGTTTTTTAGATGTTTCAGGACACACCATACACTTCTCCAGAGTGGCTGTTGGCAATTTACATCCCGCCCATCAGCGTAGCAAGGCTCCCATTTCTGCATGGCCTGTCCTGCATTTCTCGTTTTGACACTTTATTCAGCATGGCCCTTTTGATCGATGGGAAGCGAGAGTTCTTTGTAGCGCTGATTTGCCTTTCCAAGTTGCTTGGTTGGCCAAAAAGGGCGTATGCGTTTTTTCCTGAATATATTCAGGAAAAAACGCATACGCCCTTTTTGGCCAAGGGCATCATTGTCGAGGTTTTGCCGCTTCTCCTGTGCTTTAAAGGCGATTCGAATCTACCTCCTGAAATCTGTTTCCTGCAATTCTGCCTTGCTTTCAAATCCTCTTCGTAGCCTTCCCTCCATATATTTGTGGACGAGAGTTATCATTTCTAACTCTGCAGGTTTGTGAATTGCAGTGCCCCTGAGCTCCATTTTTCAACTCGCTTTCTTGGGAGCTGGCCGCAAAAGCGCAGGATTGCTTCAGGCCCTATTCTGGCTCCAGGCGGCAGGCTGAACCTGTGGTTCATTCTTCTTCCTAATGGGAAAATAGAGTGACCTGTGCCTGTCCCAACACCTAGAGCTAGTCTCTCATTGGTTCCCCTTCTTCCCGTTCATCCTCAGGACAAATTGCAACCTGTACGGAACAGGAGGTTAAAGGTGCTGATTCTCCAAGGAGGGAGATTGCTAGTAAAGCGGCTGGAATGGCGAACCGGAGCACAAGGAGATGAGAAATGAGGTGCGTTTTAGAAACCTTTCCCGATCACACGGTGTACCATCTTCTGAGTTTCTCATGCATGTTTTCGATGTAGGAAGATGCCCTTGAACCTGGAGATTTGGGACCCATGGGATGGGTACCACGCCGTATTACTTTAAAGGGTCTGCGTTAGCTCACCCAACCTCAGCAAGCCTCTCAGCCCCAAGAGTGTCCACCCTTATGTCTCAATCAGCTGTGGGTCTAGATATGGTCAATCCAGGTGGCATCGCAACCCCTGAATGAATTTTGTAAGAATTTCTCTCTCTTTCACTGTCTTAGTTTCACGGGGTTTTAAAAGTAATTGATTTTTATAATGGGGTTTAGCTGCTTTGCACTGCTGTGTTTATGCCGCTTTACACCCACTTGACTCACTTACAGAGAGATAGCAATACATAGGTTTTAAGATTTTTACTAGTCAGATATATTCTTGGGCGGTGAATAGGGGGCGTTGAGTCCAGTTCACTGAGCAAGGAGTAGGTCTTGTCTATTACATATTGGGTTTATGGAACGGTATCTGAGCTAATTTGAAACCCTTGTTTTATGCATCACCCCACCTCACCTTTCCCGTTAAGCAGCCATAGTGTGTTTTCTAAACGTGCGACTCTGTTCTGTTTTGTAATTCAGTTCAAGGGTAGCGGTTTTTACATTCCCTCTATAAGTGATATCTTATGATAAGTGTCTTTTTCTGTGTGACTTATTTCACTTAGAATCGTCGTACCTAAATCCACTCATCATGCTGCTCCTAGCCTTATGAGTTTGATTTCATGGCTGAGTGATATTCCATTGTACATAAGGACCACAACTTCTTTATCCATTCTTCTATTTCCTGGGATGTTTCAGGTGTAACGAAGTGGAGGTTCTTGTGAACAGAGCAGCCCTAAACTTTGGGGTGCCTGTGTCTTGCTGATTTTTAGTTTTCCCAATTTATACGCCCATGAGTGGAAGTGCCCTATGCTCTCTAAGCTGAGTTTTTTAGATGTTTCAGGACACACCGTACACTTCTCCAGAGTGGCTGTTGGCCATGTACAGCCCGCCCATCAGCGTAGCAAGGCTCCCATTTCTGCATGGCCTGTCCTGCATTTCTGGTTTTGACACTATATTCAGCATGGCCCTTTTGACCGATGGGAAGCGAGACTTCTTTGTAGCGCTGATTTGCCTTTCCAGGTTGCTTGGTTGGCCAAAAAGGGCGTAGGCGTTTTTTCCTGAATATATTCAGGAAAAGACGCATACGCCCTTTTTGGCCAAGGGCATCATTGTCGAGGTTGTGCCGCTTTTCCTGTGCTTTAAAGGCGATTCGAATCTACCTCCTTAAATCTGTTTCCTGCAATTCTGCCTTGCTTTCAAATCCTCTTTGTTGCCTTCCCTCCATATATTTGTGGACGAGAGTTATCATTTCTAACTCTGCAGGTTTGTGAATTGCAGTGCCCCTGAGCTCCATTTTTCAACTCGCTTTCTTGGGAGCTGGCCGCAAAAGCGCAGGATTGCTTCAGGCCCTATTGTGGCTCCGGGCGGCAGGCTGAGCCTGTGGTTAATTCTTCTTCCTGATGGGAAAATAGAGTGACCTGTGCCTGTCCCAACACCTAGAGCTAGTCTCTCATTGGTTCCCCCTCTTCCCGTTCATCCTCAGGACAAATTGCAACCTGTACGGAACAGGAGGTTAAAGGTGCTGATTCTCCAAGGAGGGAGATTGCTAGTAAAGCGGCTGGAATGGCGAACCGGAGCACAAGGAGATGAGAAATGAGGTGCGTTTTAGAAACCTTTCCCGATCACACGGTGTACCATCTTCTGGGTTTCTCATGCATGTTTTCGATGTAGGAAGATGCCCTTGAACCTTGAGATTTGGGACCCATGGGATGGGTACCACGCCGTATTACTTTAAAGGGTCTGCGTTAGCTCACCCAACCTCACCAAACCTCTCAGCCCCAAGAGTGTCCACCCTTATGTCTCAATCAGCTGTGGGTCTAGATATGGTCATTCCAGGTGGAATCACAGACCCTGAACGAATTTTGTAAGCATTTCTCTCTCTTTTACTGTATTTGTTTCACGGGATTTTAAAAGTAATTGATTTTTAGAATGGGGTTTAGCTGCTTTTCGCTGCTGTGTTTATGCCGTTTTACACCCACTTGACTCACTTACAGAGAGATATCAATACATAGGTTTTAAGATTCTTACTAGTCAGATATATTCTTGGGCGTTGAATAGGGGGTGTTGAGTCCAATTCATTGAGCAAGGAGTAGGTCTTGTCTATTACATATTGAGTGTATGGAACGGTATCTGAGCTTACATATTGGGTTTATGGAACGGTATCTGAGCTAATTTGAAACCCTTGTTTTATGCATCACCCCACCTCACCTTTCCCGTTAAGCAGCCATGGTGTGTTTTCTAAGCGTGTGACTCTGTTCTGTTTTGTAATTCAGTTCAAGGGTAGCGGTTTTTACATTTCCTCTATAAGTGCTATCTTATGATAAGTGTCTTTTTCTGTGTGACTTATTTAACTTAGAATCGTCGTACCTAAATCCACTCATCATGCTGCTACTAGCCTTATGACGTTGATTTCATGGCTGAGTGATATTCCATTGTACATAAGGACCACAACTTCTTTATCCATTCTTCTCTTTCTTGGGATGTTTAAGGTGTAACCAAGTGGAGGTTCTTGTCAACAGAGCAGTCCTAAACTTTGGGGTGCCTGTGTCTTGCTGATTTTTAGTTTTCCCAATTTATCCGCCCATGAGTGGAAGTGCCCTATGCTCTCTCAGCTGAGTTGTTTAGATGTTTCAGGACACACCATACACTTCTCCAGAGTGGCTGTTGGCAATTTACATCCCGCCCATCAGCGTAGCAAGGCTCCCATTTCTGCATGGCCTGTCCTGCATTTCTCGTTTTGACACTTTATTCAGCATGGCCCTTTTGATCGATGGGAAGCGAGAGTTCTTTGTAGCGCTGATTTGCCTTTCCAAGTTGCTTGGTTGGCCAAAAAGGGCGTATGCGTTTTTTCCTGAATATATTCAGGAAAAAACGCATACGCCCTTTTTGGCCAAGGGCATCATTGTCGAGGTTTTGCCGCTTCTCCTGTGCTTTAAAGGCGATTCGAATCTACCTCCTGAAATCTGTTTCCTGCAATTCTGCCTTGCTTTCAAATCCTCTTCGTAGCCTTCCCTCCATATATTTGTGGACGAGAGTTATCATTTCTAACTCTGCAGGTTTGTGAATTGCAGTGCCCCTGAGCTCCATTTTTCAACTCGCTTTCTTGGGAGCTGGCCGCAAAAGCGCAGGATTGCTTCAGGCCCTATTCTGGCTCCAGGCGGCAGGCTGAACCTGTGGTTCATTCTTCTTCCTAATGGGAAAATAGAGTGACCTGTGCCTGTCCCAACACCTAGAGCTAGTCTCTCATTGGTTCCCCCTCTTCCCGTTCATCCTCAGGACAAATTGCAACCTGTACGGAACAGGAGGTTAAAGGTGCTGATTCTCCAAGGAGGGAGATTGCTAGTAAAGCGGCTGGAATGGCGAACCGGAGCACAAGGAGATGAGAAATGAGGTGCGTTTTAGAAACCTTTCCCGATCACACGGTGTACCATCTTCTGAGTTTCTCATGCATGTTTTCGATGTAGGAAGATGCCCTTGAACCTGGAGATTTGGGACCCATGGGATGGGTACCACGCCGTATTACTTTAAAGGGTCTGCGTTAGCTCACCCAACCTCAGCAAGCCTCTCAGCCCCAAGAGTGTCCACCCTTATGTCTCAATCAGCTGTGGGTCTAGATATGGTCAATCCAGGTGGCATCGCAACCCCTGAATGAATTTTGTAAGAATTTCTCTCTCTTTCACTGTCTTAGTTTCACGGGGTTTTAAAAGTAATTGATTTTTATAATGGGGTTTAGCTGCTTTGCACTGCTGTGTTTATGCCGCTTTACACCCACTTGACTCACTTACAGAGAGATAGCAATACATAGGTTTTAAGATTTTTACTAGTCAGATATATTCTTGGGCGGTGAATAGGGGGTGTTGAGTCCAGTTCATTGAGCAAGGAGTAGGTCTTGTCTATTACATATTGGGTTTATGGAACGGTATCTGAGCTAATTTGAAACCCTTGTTTTATGCATCACCCCACCTCACCTTTCCCGTTAAGCAGCCATAGTGTGTTTTCTAAACGTGCGACTCTGTTCTGTTTTGTAATTCAGTTCAAGGGTAGCGGTTTTTACATTCCCTCTATAAGTGATATCTTATGATAAGTGTCTTTTTCTGTGTGACTTATTTCACTTAGAATCGTCGTACCTAAATCCACTCATCATGCTGCTCCTAGCCTTATGAGTTTGATTTCATGGCTGAGTGATATTCCATTGTACATAAGGACCACAACTTCTTTATCCATTCTTCTTTTTCCTGGGATGTTTCAGGTGTAACGAAGTGGAGGTTCTTGTGAACAGAGCAGCCCTAAACTTTGGGGTGCCTGTGTCTTGCTGATTTTTAGTTTTCCCAATTTATACGCCCATGAGTGGAAGTGCCCTATGCTCTCTAAGCTGAGTTTTTTAGATGTTTCAGGACACACCGTACACTTCTCCAGAGTGGCTGTTGGCCATGTACAGCCCGCCCATCAGCGTAGCAAGGCTCCCATTTCTGCATGGCCTGTCCTGCATTTCTGGTTTTGACACTTTATTCAGCATGGCCCTTTTGACCGATGGGAAGCGAGACTTCTTTGTAGCGCTGATTTGCCTTTCCAGGTTGCTTGGTTGGCCAAAAAGGGCGTAGGCGTTTTTTCCTGAATATATTCAGGAAAAGACGCATACGCCCTTTTTGGCCAAGGGCATCATTGTCGAGGTTGTGCCGCTTTTCCTGTGCTTTAAAGGCGATTCGAATCTACCTCCTTAAATCTGTTTCCTGCAATTCTGCCTTGCTTTCAAATCCTCTTTGTTGCCTTCCCTCCATATATTTGTGGACGAGAGTTATCATTTCTAACTCTGCAGGTTTGTGAATTGCAGTGCCCCTGAGCTCCATTTTTCAACTCGCTTTCTTGGGAGCTGGCCGCAAAAGCGCAGGATTGCTTCAGGCCCTATTGTGGCTCCGGGCGGCAGGCTGAGCCTGTGGTTAATTCTTCTTCCTGATGGGAAAATAGAGTGACCTGTGCCTGTCCCAACACCTAGAGCTAGTCTCTCATTGGTTCCCCCTCTTCCCGTTCATCCTCAGGACAAATTGCAACCTGTACGGAACAGGAGGTTAAAGGTGCTGATTCTCCAAGGAGGGAGATTGCTAGTAAAGCGGCTGGAATGGCGAACCGGAGCACAAGGAGATGAGAAATGAGGTGCGTTTTAGAAACCTTTCCCGATCACACGGTGTACCATCTTCTGGGTTTCTCATGCATGTTTTCGATGTAGGAAGATGCCCTTGAACCTTGAGATTTGGGACCCATGGGATGGGTACCACGCCGTATTACTTTAAAGGGTCTGCGTTAGCTCACCCAACCTCACCAAACCTCTCAGCCCCAAGAGTGTCCACCCTTATGTCTCAATCAGCTGTGGGTCTAGATATGGTCATTCCAGGTGGAATCACAGACCCTGAACGAATTTTGTAAGCATTTCTCTCTCTTTTACTGTATTTGTTTCACGGGATTTTAAAAGTAATTGATTTTTAGAATGGGGTTTAGCTGCTTTTCGCTGCTGTGTTTATGCCGTTTTACACCCACTTGACTCACTTACAGAGAGATATCAATACATAGGTTTTAAGATTCTTACTAGTCAGATATATTCTTGGGCGTTGAATAGGGGGTGTTGAGTCCAATTCATTGAGCAAGGAGTAGGTCTTGTCTATTACATATTGAGTGTATGGAACGGTATCTGAGCTTACATATTGGGTTTATGGAACGGTATCTGAGCTAATTTGAAACCCTTGTTTTATGCATCACCCCACCTCACCTTTCCCGTTAAGCAGCCATGGTGTGTTTTCTAAGCGTGTGACTCTGTTCTGTTTTGTAATTCAGTTCAAGGGTAGCGGTTTTTACATTTCCTCTATAAGTGCTATCTTATGATAAGTGTCTTTTTCTGTGTGACTTATTTAACTTAGAATCGTCGTACCTAAATCCACTCATCATGCTGCTACTAGCCTTATGACGTTGATTTCATGGCTGAGTGATATTCCATTGTACATAAGGACCACAACTTCTTTATCCATTCTTCTCTTTCTTGGGATGTTTAAGGTGTAACCAAGTGGAGGTTCTTGTCAACAGAGCAGTCCTAAACTTTGGGGTGCCTGTGTCTTGCTGATTTTTAGTTTTCCCAATTTATCCGCCCATGAGTGGAAGTTCCCTATGCTCTCTCAGCTGAGTTTTTTAGATGTTTCAGGACACACCATACACTTCTCCAGAGTGGCTGTTGGCAATTTACATCCCGCCCATCAGCGTAGCAAGGCTCCCATTTCTGCATGGCCTGTCCTGCATTTCTCGTTTTGACACTTTATTCAGCATGGCCCTTTTGATCGATGGGAAGCGAGAGTTCTTTGTAGCGCTGATTTGCCTTTCCAAGTTGCTTGGTTGGCCAAAAAGGGCGTATGCGTTTTTTCCTGAATATATTCAGGAAAAAACGCATACGCCCTTTTTGGCCAAGGGCATCATTGTCGAGGTTTTGCCGCTTCTCCTGTGCTTTAAAGGCGATTCGAATCTACCTCCTGAAATCTGTTTCCTGCAATTCTGCCTTGCTTTCAAATCCTCTTCGTAGCCTTCCCTCCATATATTTGTGGACGAGAGTTATCATTTCTAACTCTGCAGGTTTGTGAATTGCAGTGCCCCTGAGCTCCATTTTTCAACTCGCTTTCTTGGGAGCTGGCCGCAAAAGCGCAGGATTGCTTCAGGCCCTATTCTGGCTCCAGGCGGCAGGCTGAACCTGTGGTTCATTCTTCTTCCTAATGGGAAAATAGAGTGACCTGTGCCTGTCCCAACACCTAGAGCTAGTCTCTCATTGGTTCCCCCTCTTCCCGTTCATCCTCAGGACAAATTGCAACCTGTACGGAACAGGAGGTTAAAGGTGCTGATTCTCCAAGGAGGGAGATTGCTAGTAAAGCGGCTGGAATGGCGAACCGGAGCACAAGGAGATGAGAAATGAGGTGCGTTTTAGAAACCTTTCCCGATCACACGGTGTACCATCTTCTGAGTTTCTCATGCATGTTTTCGATGTAGGAAGATGCCCTTGAACCTGGAGATTTGGGACCCATGGGATGGGTGCCACGCCGTATTACTTTAAAGGGTCTGCGTTAGCTCACCCAACCTCAGCAAGCCTCTCAGCCCCAAGAGTGTCCACCCTTATGTCTCAATCAGCTGTGGGTCTAGATATGGTCAATCCAGGTGGCATCGCAACCCCTGAATGAATTTTGTAAGAATTTCTCTCTCTTTCACTGTCTTTGTTTCACGGGGTTTTAAAAGTAATTGATTTTTATAATGGGGTTTAGCTGCTTTGCACTGCTGTGTTTATGCCGCTTTACACCCACTTGACTCACTTACAGAGAGATAGCAATACATAGGTTTTAAGATTTTTACTAGTCAGATATATTCTTGGGCGGTGAATAGGGGGCGTTGAGTCCAGTTCACTGAGCAAGGAGTAGGTCTTGTCTATTACATATTGGGTTTATGGAACGGTATCTGAGCTAATTTGAAACCCTTGTTTTATGCATCACCCCACCTCACCTTTCCCGTTAAGCAGCCATAGTGTGTTTTCTAAACGTGCGACTCTGTTCTGTTTTGTAATTCAGTTCAAGGGTAGCGGTTTTTACATTCCCTCTATAAGTGATATCTTATGATAAGTGTCTTTTTCTGTGTGACTTATTTCACTTAGAATCGTCGTACCTAAATCCACTCATCATGCTGCTCCTAGCCTTATGACGTTGATTTGATGGCTGAGTGATATTCCATTGTACATAAGGACCACAACTTCTTTATCCATTCTTCTTTTTCCTGGGATGTTTCAGGTGTAACGAAGTGGAGGTTCTTGTCAACAGAGCAGCCCTAAACTTTGGGGTGCCTGTGTCTTGCTGATTTTTAGTTTTCCCAATTTATACGCCCATGAGTGGAAGTGCCCTATGCTCTCTAAGCTGAGTTTTTTAGATGTTTCAGGACACACCGTACACTTCTCCAGAGTGGCTGTTGGCCATTTACAGCCCGCCCATCAGCGTAGCAAGGCTCCCATTTCTGCATGGCCTGTCCTGCATTTCTGGTTTTGACACTTTATTCAGCATGGCCCTTTTGACCGATGGGAAGCGAGACTTCTTTGTAGCGCTGATTTGCCTTTCCAGGTTGCTTGGTTGGCCAAAAACGGCGTATGCGTTTTTTCCTGAATATATTCAGGAAAAAACGCATACGCCCTTTTTGGCCAAGGGCATCATTGTCGAGGTTTTGCCGCTTTTCCTGTGCTTTAAAGGCGATTCGAATCTACCTCCTGAAATCTGTTTCCTGCAATTCTGCCTTGCTTTCAAATCCTCTTCGTTGCCTTCCCTCCATATATTTGTGGACGAGGGTTATCATTTCTAACTCTGCAGGTTTGTGAATTTCAATGCCCCTGAGCTCCATTTTTCAACTCGCTTTCTTGGGAGCTGGCCGCAAAAGCGCAGGATTGCTTCAGGCCCTATTCTGGCTCCGGGAGGCAGGCTGAGCCTGTGGTTAATTCTTCTTCCTGATGGGAAAATAGAGTGACCTGTGGCTGTCCCAACACCTAGAGCTAGTCTCTCATTGCCTCCCCCTCTTCCCGTTCATCCTCAGGACAAATTGCAACCTGTACGGAACAGGAGGTTAAAGGTGCTGATTCTCCAAGGAGGGAGATTGCTAGTAAAGCGGCTGGAATGGCGAACCGGAGCACAAGGAGATGAGAAATGAGGTGCGTTTTAGAAACCTTTCCCGATCACACGGTGTACCATCTTCTGAGTTTCTCATGCATGTTTTCGATGTAGGAAGATGCCCTTGAACCTGGAGATTTGGGACCCATGGGATGGGTGCCACGCCGTATTACTTTAAAGGGTCTGCGTTAGCTCACCCAACCTCAGCAAGCCTCTCAGCCCCAAGAGTGTCCACCCTTATGTCTCAATCAGCTGTGGGTCTAGATATGGTCAATCCAGGTGGCATCGCAACCCCTGAATGAATTTTGTAAGAATTTCTCTCTCTTTCACTGTCTTTGTTTCACGGGGTTTTAAAAGTAATTGATTTTTATAATGGGGTTTAGCTGCTTTGCACTGCTGTGTTTATGCCGCTTTACACCCACTTGACTCACTTACAGAGAGATAGCAATACATAGGTTTTAAGATTTTTACTAGTCAGATATATTCTTGGGCGGTGAATAGGGGGCGTTGAGTCCAGTTCACTGAGCAAGGAGTAGGTCTTGTCTATTACATATTGGGTTTATGGAACGGTATCTGAGCTAATTTGAAACCCTTGTTTTATGCATCACCCCACCTCACCTTTCCCGTTAAGCAGCCATAGTGTGTTTTCTAAACGTGCGACTCTGTTCTGTTTTGTAATTCAGTTCAAGGGTAGCGGTTTTTACATTCCCTCTATAAGTGATATCTTATGATAAGTGTCTTTTTCTGTGTGACTTATTTCACTTAGAATCGTCGTACCTAAATCCACTCATCATGCTGCTCCTAGCCTTATGACGTTGATTTGATGGCTGAGTGATATTCCATTGTACATAAGGACCACAACTTCTTTATCCATTCTTCTTTTTCCTGGGATGTTTCAGGTGTAACGAAGTGGAGGTTCTTGTCAACAGAGCAGCCCTAAACTTTGGGGTGCCTGTGTCTTGCTGATTTTTAGTTTTCCCAATTTATACGCCCATGAGTGGAAGTGCCCTATGCTCTCTAAGCTGAGTTTTTTAGATGTTTCAGGACACACCGTACACTTCTCCAGAGTGGCTGTTGGCAATTTACATCCCGCCCATCAGCGTAGCAAGGCTCCCATTTCTGCATGGCCTGTCCTGCATTTCTCGTTTTGACACTTTATTCAGCATGGCCCTTTTGACCGATGGGAAGCGAGACTTCTTTGTAGCGCTGATTTGCCTTTCCAAGTTGCTTGGTTGGCCAAAAAGGGCGTATGCGTTTTTTCCTGAATATATTCAGGAAAAAACGCATACGCCCTTTTTGGCCAAGGGCATCATTGTCGAGGTTTTGCCGCTTCTCCTGTGCTTTAAAGGCGATTCGAATCTACCTCCTGAAATCTGTTTCCTGCAATTCTGCCTTGCTTTCAAATCCTCTTCGTAGCCTTCCCTCCATATATTTGTGGACGAGAGTTATCATTTCTAACTCTGCAGGTTTGTGAATTGCAGTGCCCCTGAGCTCCATTTTTCAACTCGCTTTCTTGGGAGCTGGCCGCAAAAGCGCAGGATTGCTTCAGGCCCTATTCTGGCTCCAGGCGGCAGGCTGAACCTGTGGTTCATTCTTCTTCCTAATGGGAAAATAGAGTGACCTGTGCCTGTCCCAACACCTAGAGCTAGTCTCTCATTGGTTCCCCCTCTTCCCGTTCATCCTCAGGACAAATTGCAACCTGTACGGAACAGGAGGTTAAAGGTGCTGATTCTCCAAGGAGGGAGATTGCTAGTAAAGCGGCTGGAATGGCGAACCGGAGCACAAGGAGATGAGAAATGAGGTGCGTTTTAGAAACCTTTCCCGATCACACGGTGTACCATCTTCTGAGTTTCTCATGCATGTTTTCGATGTAGGAAGATGCCCTTGAACCTGGAGATTTGGGACCCATGGGATGGGTGCCACGCCGTATTACTTTAAAGGGTCTGCGTTAGCTCACCCAACCTCAGCAAGCCTCTCAGCCCCAAGAGTGTCCACCCTTATGTCTCAATCAGCTGTGGGTCTAGATATGGTCAATCCAGGTGGCATCGCAACCCCTGAATGAATTTTGTAAGAATTTCTCTCTCTTTCACTGTCTTTGTTTCACGGGGTTTTAAAAGTAATTGATTTTTATAATGGGGTTTAGCTGCTTTGCACTGCTGTGTTTATGCCGCTTTACACCCACTTGACTCACTTACAGAGAGATAGCAATACATAGGTTTTAAGATTTTTACTAGTCAGATATATTCTTGGGCGGTGAATAGGGGGCGTTGAGTCCAGTTCACTGAGCAAGGAGTAGGTCTTGTCTATTACATATTGGGTTTATGGAACGGTATCTGAGCTAATTTGAAACCCTTGTTTTATGCATCACCCCACCTCACCTTTCCCGTTAAGCAGCCATAGTGTGTTTTCTAAACGTGCGACTCTGTTCTGTTTTGTAATTCAGTTCAAGGGTAGCGGTTTTTACATTCCCTCTATAAGTGATATCTTATGATAAGTGTCTTTTTCTGTGTGACTTATTTCACTTAGAATCGTCGTACCTAAATCCACTCATCATGCTGCTCCTAGCCTTATGACGTTGATTTGATGGCTGAGTGATATTCCATTGTACATAAGGACCACAACTTCTTTATCCATTCTTCTTTTTCCTGGGATGTTTCAGGTGTAACGAAGTGGAGGTTCTTGTCAACAGAGCAGCCCTAAACTTTGGGGTGCCTGTGTCTTGCTGATTTTTAGTTTTCCCAATTTATACGCCCATGAGTGGAAGTGCCCTATGCTCTCTAAGCTGAGTTTTTTAGATGTTTCAGGACACACCGTACACTTCTCCAGAGTGGCTGTTGGCCATTTACAGCCCGCCCATCAGCGTAGCAAGGCTCCCATTTCTGCATGGCCTGTCCTGCATTTCTGGTTTTGACACTTTATTCAGCATGGCCCTTTTGACCGATGGGAAGCGAGACTTCTTTGTAGCGCTGATTTGCCTTTCCAGGTTGCTTGGTTGGCCAAAAACGGCGTATGCGTTTTTTCCTGAATATATTCAGGAAAAAACGCATACGCCCTTTTTGGCCAAGGGCATCATTGTCGAGGTTTTGCCGCTTCTCCTGTGCTTTAAAGGCGATTCGAATCTACCTCCTGAAATCTGTTTCCTGCAATTCTGCCTTGCTTTCAAATCCTCTTCGTTGCCTTCCCTCCATATATTTGTGGACGAGGGTTATCATTTCTAACTCTGCAGGTTTGTGAATTTCAATGCCCCTGAGCTCCATTTTTCAACTCGCTTTCTTGGGAGCTGGCCGCAAAAGCGCAGGATTGCTTCAGGCCCTATTCTGGCTCCGGGAGGCAGGCTGAGCCTGTGGTTAATTCTTCTTCCTAATGGGAAAATAGAGTGACCTGTGCCTGTCCCAACACCTAGAGCTAGTCTCTCATTGGTTCCCCCTCTTCCCGTTCATCCTCAGGACAAATTGCAACCTGTACGGAACAGGAGGTTAAAGGTGCTGATTCTCCAAGGAGGGAGATTGCTAGTAAAGCGGCTGGAATGGCGAACCGGAGCACAAGGAGATGAGAAATGAGGTGCGTTTTAGAAACCTTTCCCGATCACACGGTGTACCATCTTCTGAGTTTCTCATGCATGTTTTCGATGTAGGAAGATGCCCTTGAACCTGGAGATTTGGGACCCATGGGATGGGTGCCACGCCGTATTACTTTAAAGGGTCTGCGTTAGCTCACCCAACCTCAGCAAGCCTCTCAGCCCCAAGAGTGTCCACCCTTATGTCTCAATCAGCTGTGGGTCTAGATATGGTCAATCCAGGTGGCATCGCAACCCCTGAATGAATTTTGTAAGAATTTCTCTCTCTTTCACTGTCTTTGTTTCACGGGGTTTTAAAAGTAATTGATTTTTATAATGGGGTTTAGCTGCTTTGCACTGCTGTGTTTATGCCGCTTTACACCCACTTGACTCACTTACAGAGAGATAGCAATACATAGGTTTTAAGATTTTTACTAGTCAGATATATTCTTGGGCGGTGAATAGGGGGCGTTGAGTCCAGTTCACTGAGCAAGGAGTAGGTCTTGTCTATTACATATTGGGTTTATGGAACGGTATCTGAGCTAATTTGAAACCCTTGTTTTATGCATCACCCCACCTCACCTTTCCCGTTAAGCAGCCATAGTGTGTTTTCTAAACGTGCGACTCTGTTCTGTTTTGTAATTCAGTTCAAGGGTAGCGGTTTTTACATTCCCTCTATAAGTGATATCTTATGATAAGTGTCTTTTTCTGTGTGACTTATTTCACTTAGAATCGTCGTACCTAAATCCACTCATCATGCTGCTCCTAGCCTTATGACGTTGATTTGATGGCTGAGTGATATTCCATTGTACATAAGGACCACAACTTCTTTATCCATTCTTCTTTTTCCTGGGATGTTTCAGGTGTAACGAAGTGGAGGTTCTTGTCAACAGAGCAGCCCTAAACTTTGGGGTGCCTGTGTCTTGCTGATTTTTAGTTTTCCCAATTTATACGCCCATGAGTGGAAGTGCCCTATGCTCTCTAAGCTGAGTTTTTTAGATGTTTCAGGACACACCGTACACTTCTCCAGAGTGGCTGTTGGCCATTTACAGCCCGCCCATCAGCGTAGCAAGGCTCCCATTTCTGCATGGCCTGTCCTGCATTTCTGGTTTTGACACTTTATTCAGCATGGCCCTTTTGACCGATGGGAAGCGAGACTTCTTTGTAGCGCTGATTTGCCTTTCCAGGTTGCTTGGTTGGCCAAAAACGGCGTATGCGTTTTTTCCTGAATATATTCAGGAAAAAACGCATACGCCCTTTTTGGCCAAGGGCATCATTGTCGAGGTTTTCCCGCTTCTCCTGTGCTTTAAAGGCGATTCGAATCTACCTCCTGAAATCTGTTTCCTGCAATTCTGCCTTGCTTTCAAATCCTCTTCGTAGCCTTCCCTCCATATATTTGTGGACGAGAGTTATCATTTCTAACTCTGCAGGTTTGTGAATTGCAGTGCCCCTGAGCTCCATTTTTCAACTCGCTTTCTTGGGAGCTGG
Source organism: Balaenoptera ricei (assembly GCF_028023285.1). NCBI lineage: Eukaryota > Metazoa > Chordata > Mammalia > Artiodactyla > Balaenopteridae > Balaenoptera > Balaenoptera ricei. The sequence goes on from NC_082654.1 coordinate 71,199,556, forward strand.
CCGCAAAAGCGCAGGATTGCTTCAGGCCCTATTCTGGCTCCAGGCGGCAGGCTGAACCTGTGGTTCATTCTTCTTCCTAATGGGAAAATAGAGTGACCTGTGCCTGTCCCAACACCTAGAGCTAGTCTCTCATTGGTTCCCCCTCTTCCCGTTCATCCTCAGGACAAATTGCAACCTGTACGGAACAGGAGGTTAAAGGTGCTGATTCTCCAAGGAGGGAGATTGCTAGTAAAGCGGCTGGAATGGCGAACCGGAGCACAAGGAGATGAGAAATGAGGTGCGTTTTAGAAACCTTTCCCGATCACACGGTGTACCATCTTCTGGGTTTCTCATGCATGTTTTCGATGTAGGAAGATGCCCTTGAACCTTGAGATTTGGGACCCATGGGATGGGTACCACGCCGTATTACTTTAAAGGGTCTGCGTTAGCTCACCCAACCTCACCAAACCTCTCAGCCCCAAGAGTGTCCACCCTTATGTCTCAATCAGCTGTGGGTCTAGATATGGTCATTCCAGGTGGAATCACAGACCCTGAACGAATTTTGTAAGCATTTCTCTCTCTTTTACTGTATTTGTTTCACGGGATTTTAAAAGTAATTGATTTTTAGAATGGGGTTTAGCTGCTTTTCGCTGCTGTGTTTATGCCGTTTTACACCCACTTGACTCACTTACAGAGAGATATCAATACATAGGTTTTAAGATTCTTACTAGTCAGATATATTCTTGGGCGTTGAATAGGGGGTGTTGAGTCCAATTCATTGAGCAAGGAGTAGGTCTTGTCTATTACATATTGAGTGTATGGAACGGTATCTGAGCTTACATATTGGGTTTATGGAACGGTATCTGAGCTAATTTGAAACCCTTGTTTTATGCATCACCCCACCTCACCTTTCCCGTTAAGCAGCCATAGTGTGTTTTCTAAACGTGCGACTCTGTTCTGTTTTGTAATTCAGTTCAAGGGTAGCGGTTTTTACATTCCCTCTATAAGTGATATCTTATGATAAGTGTCTTTTTCTGTGTGACTTATTTCACTTAGAATCGTCGTACCTAAATCCACTCATCATGCTGCTCCTAGCCTTATGAGTTTGATTTCATGGCTGAGTGATATTCCATTGTACATAAGGACCACAACTTCTTTATCCATTCTTCTTTTTCCTGGGATGTTTCAGGTGTAACGAAGTGGAGGTTCTTGTGAACAGAGCAGCCCTAAACTTTGGGGTGCCTGTGTCTTGCTGATTTTTAGTTTTCCCAATTTATACGCCCATGAGTGGAAGTGCCCTATGCTCTCTAAGCTGAGTTTTTTAGATGTTTCAGGACACACCGTACACTTCTCCAGAGTGGCTGTTGGCCATGTACAGCCCGCCCATCAGCGTAGCAAGGCTCCCATTTCTGCATGGCCTGTCCTGCATTTCTGGTTTTGACACTTTATTCAGCATGGCCCTTTTGACCGATGGGAAGCGAGACTTCTTTGTAGCGCTGATTTGCCTTTCCAGGTTGCTTGGTTGGCCAAAAAGGGCGTAGGCGTTTTTTCCTGAATATATTCAGGAAAAGACGCATACGCCCTTTTTGGCCAAGGGCATCATTGTCGAGGTTGTGCCGCTTTTCCTGTGCTTTAAAGGCGATTCGAATCTACCTCCTTAAATCTGTTTCCTGCAATTCTGCCTTGCTTTCAAATCCTCTTTGTTGCCTTCCCTCCATATATTTGTGGACGAGAGTTATCATTTCTAACTCTGCAGGTTTGTGAATTGCAGTGCCCCTGAGCTCCATTTTTCAACTCGCTTTCTTGGGAGCTGGCCGCAAAAGCGCAGGATTGCTTCAGGCCCTATTGTGGCTCCGGGCGGCAGGCTGAGCCTGTGGTTAATTCTTCTTCCTGATGGGAAAATAGAGTGACCTGTGCCTGTCCCAACACCTAGAGCTAGTCTCTCATTGGTTCCCCCTCTTCCCGTTCATCCTCAGGACAAATTGCAACCTGTACGGAACAGGAGGTTAAAGGTGCTGATTCTCCAAGGAGGGAGATTGCTAGTAAAGCGGCTGGAATGGCGAACCGGAGCACAAGGAGATGAGAAATGAGGTGCGTTTTAGAAACCTTTCCCGATCACACGGTGTACCATCTTCTGGGTTTCTCATGCATGTTTTCGATGTAGGAAGATGCCCTTGAACCTTGAGATTTGGGACCCATGGGATGGGTACCACGCCGTATTACTTTAAAGGGTCTGCGTTAGCTCACCCAACCTCACCAAACCTCTCAGCCCCAAGAGTGTCCACCCTTATGTCTCAATCAGCTGTGGGTCTAGATATGGTCATTCCAGGTGGAATCACAGACCCTGAACGAATTTTGTAAGCATTTCTCTCTCTTTTACTGTATTTGTTTCACGGGATTTTAAAAGTAATTGATTTTTAGAATGGGGTTTAGCTGCTTTTCGCTGCTGTGTTTATGCCGTTTTACACCCACTTGACTCACTTACAGAGAGATATCAATACATAGGTTTTAAGATTCTTACTAGTCAGATATATTCTTGGGCGTTGAATAGGGGGTGTTGAGTCCAATTCATTGAGCAAGGAGTAGGTCTTGTCTATTACATATTGAGTGTATGGAACGGTATCTGAGCTTACATATTGGGTTTATGGAACGGTATCTGAGCTAATTTGAAACCCTTGTTTTATGCATCACCCCACCTCACCTTTCCCGTTAAGCAGCCATGGTGTGTTTTCTAAGCGTGTGACTCTGTTCTGTTTTGTAATTCAGTTCAAGGGTAGCGGTTTTTACATTTCCTCTATAAGTGCTATCTTATGATAAGTGTCTTTTTCTGTGTGACTTATTTAACTTAGAATCGTCGTACCTAAATCCACTCATCATGCTGCTACTAGCCTTATGACGTTGATTTCATGGCTGAGTGATATTCCATTGTACATAAGGACCACAACTTCTTTATCCATTCTTCTCTTTCTTGGGATGTTTAAGGTGTAACCAAGTGGAGGTTCTTGTCAACAGAGCAGTCCTAAACTTTGGGGTGCCTGTGTCTTGCTGATTTTTAGTTTTCCCAATTTATCCGCCCATGAGTGGAAGTGCCCTATGCTCTCTCAGCTGAGTTGTTTAGATGTTTCAGGACACACCATACACTTCTCCAGAGTGGCTGTTGGCAATTTACATCCCGCCCATCAGCGTAGCAAGGCTCCCATTTCTGCATGGCCTGTCCTGCATTTCTCGTTTTGACACTTTATTCAGCATGGCCCTTTTGATCGATGGGAAGCGAGAGTTCTTTGTAGCGCTGATTTGCCTTTCCAAGTTGCTTGGTTGGCCAAAAAGGGCGTATGCGTTTTTTCCTGAATATATTCAGGAAAAAACGCATACGCCCTTTTTGGCCAAGGGCATCATTGTCGAGGTTTTGCCGCTTCTCCTGTGCTTTAAAGGCGATTCGAATCTACCTCCTGAAATCTGTTTCCTGCAATTCTGCCTTGCTTTCAAATCCTCTTCGTAGCCTTCCCTCCATATATTTGTGGACGAGAGTTATCATTTCTAACTCTGCAGGTTTGTGAATTGCAGTGCCCCTGAGCTCCATTTTTCAACTCGCTTTCTTGGGAGCTGGCCGCAAAAGCGCAGGATTGCTTCAGGCCCTATTCTGGCTCCAGGCGGCAGGCTGAACCTGTGGTTCATTCTTCTTCCTAATGGGAAAATAGAGTGACCTGTGCCTGTCCCAACACCTAGAGCTAGTCTCTCATTGGTTCCCCCTCTTCCCGTTCATCCTCAGGACAAATTGCAACCTGTACGGAACAGGAGGTTAAAGGTGCTGATTCTCCAAGGAGGGAGATTGCTAGTAAAGCGGCTGGAATGGCGAACCGGAGCACAAGGAGATGAGAAATGAGGTGCGTTTTAGAAACCTTTCCCGATCACACGGTGTACCATCTTCTGAGTTTCTCATGCATGTTTTCGATGTAGGAAGATGCCCTTGAACCTGGAGATTTGAGACCCATGGGATGGGTACCACGCCGTATTACTTTAAAGGGTCTGCGTTAGCTCACCCAACCTCAGCAAGCCTCTCAGCCCCAAGAGTGTCCACCCTTATGTCTCAATCAGCTGTGGGTCTAGATATGGTCAATCCAGGTGGCATCGCAACCCCTGAATGAATTTTGTAAGAATTTCTCTCTCTTTCACTGTCTTAGTTTCACGGGGTTTTAAAAGTAATTGATTTTTATAATGGGGTTTAGCTGCTTTGCACTGCTGTGTTTATGCCGCTTTACACCCACTTGACTCACTTACAGAGAGATAGCAATACATAGGTTTTAAGATTTTTACTAGTCAGATATATTCTTGGGCGGTGAATAGGGGGTGTTGAGTCCAGTTCATTGAGCAAGGAGTAGGTCTTGTCTATTACATATTGGGTTTATGGAACGGTATCTGAGCTAATTTGAAACCCTTGTTTTATGCATCACCCCACCTCACCTTTCCCGTTAAGCAGCCATAGTGTGTTTTCTAAACGTGCGACTCTGTTCTGTTTTGTAATTCAGTTCAAGGGTAGCGGTTTTTACATTCCCTCTATAAGTGATATCTTATGATAAGTGTCTTTTTCTGTGTGACTTATTTCACTTAGAATCGTCGTACCTAAATCCACTCATCATGCTGCTCCTAGCCTTATGAGTTTGATTTCATGGCTGAGTGATATTCCATTGTACATAAGGACCACAACTTCTTTATCCATTCTTCTTTTTCCTGGGATGTTTCAGGTGTAACGAAGTGGAGGTTCTTGTGAACAGAGCAGCCCTAAACTTTGGGGTGCCTGTGTCTTGCTGATTTTTAGTTTTCCCAATTTATACGCCCATGAGTGGAAGTGCCCTATGCTCTCTAAGCTGAGTTTTTTAGATGTTTCAGGACACACCGTACACTTCTCCAGAGTGGCTGTTGGCCATGTACAGCCCGCCCATCAGCGTAGCAAGGCTCCCATTTCTGCATGGCCTGTCCTGCATTTCTGGTTTTGACACTTTATTCAGCATGGCCCTTTTGACCGATGGGAAGCGAGACTTCTTTGTAGCGCTGATTTGCCTTTCCAGGTTGCTTGGTTGGCCAAAAAGGGCGTAGGCGTTTTTTCCTGAATATATTCAGGAAAAGACGCATACGCCCTTTTTGGCCAAGGGCATCATTGTCGAGGTTGTGCCGCTTTTCCTGTGCTTTAAAGGCGATTCGAATCTACCTCCTTAAATCTGTTTCCTGCAATTCTGCCTTGCTTTCAAATCCTCTTTGTTGCCTTCCCTCCATATATTTGTGGACGAGAGTTATCATTTCTAACTCTGCAGGTTTGTGAATTGCAGTGCCCCTGAGCTCCATTTTTCAACTCGCTTTCTTGGGAGCTGGCCGCAAAAGCGCAGGATTGCTTCAGGCCCTATTGTGGCTCCGGGCGGCAGGCTGAGCCTGTGGTTTATTGTTCTTCCTGATGGGAAAATAGAGTGACCTGTGCCTGTCCCAACACCTAGAGCTAGTCTCTCATTGGTTCCCCCTCTTCCCGTTCATCCTCAGGACAAATTGCAACCTGTACGGAACAGGAGGTTAAAGGTGCTGATTCTCCAAGGAGGGAGATTGCTAGTAAAGCGGCTGGAATGGCGAACCGGAGCACAAGGAGATGAGAAATGAGGTGCGTTTTAGAAACCTTTCCCGATCACACGGTGTACCATCTTCTGGGTTTCTCATGCATGTTTTCGATGTAGGAAGATGCCCTTGAACCTTGAGATTTGGGACCCATGGGATGGGTACCACGCCGTATTACTTTAAAGGGTCTGCGTTAGCTCACCCAACCTCACCAAACCTCTCAGCCCCAAGAGTGTCCACCCTTATGTCTCAATCAGCTGTGGGTCTAGATATGGTCATTCCAGGTGGAATCACAGACCCTGAACGAATTTTGTAAGCATTTCTCTCTCTTTTACTGTATTTGTTTCACGAGATTTTAAAAGTAATTGATTTTTAGAATGGGGTTTAGCTGCTTTTCGCTGCTGTGTTTATGCCGTTTTACACCCACTTGACTCACTTACAGAGAGATATCAATACATAGGTTTTAAGATTCTTACTAGTCAGATATATTCTTGGGCGTTGAATAGGGGGTGTTGAGTCCAATTCATTGAGCAAGGAGTAGGTCTTGTCTATTACATATTGAGTGTATGGAACGGTATCTGAGCTTACATATTGGGTTTATGGAACGGTATCTGAGCTAATTTGAAACCCTTGTTTTATGCATCACCCCACCTCACCTTTCCCGTTAAGCAGCCATGGTGTGTTTTCTAAGCGTGTGACTCTGTTCTGTTTTGTAATTCAGTTCAAGGGTAGCGGTTTTTACATTTCCTCTATAAGTGCTATCTTATGATAAGTGTCTTTTTCTGTGTGACTTATTTAACTTAGAATCGTCGTACCTAAATCCACTCATCATGCTGCTACTAGCCTTATGACGTTGATTTCATGGCTGAGTGATATTCCATTGTACATAAGGACCACAACTTCTTTATCCATTCTTCTCTTTCTTGGGATGTTTAAGGTGTAACCAAGTGGAGGTTCTTGTCAACAGAGCAGTCCTAAACTTTGGGGTGCCTGTGTCTTGCTGATTTTTAGTTTTCCCAATTTATCCGCCCATGAGTGGAAGTTCCCTATGCTCTCTCAGCTGAGTTTTTTAGATGTTTCAGGACACACCATACACTTCTCCAGAGTGGCTGTTGGCAATTTACATCCCGCCCATCAGCGTAGCAAGGCTCCCATTTCTGCATGGCCTGTCCTGCATTTCTCGTTTTGACACTTTATTCAGCATGGCCCTTTTGATCGATGGGAAGCGAGAGTTCTTTGTAGCGCTGATTTGCCTTTCCAAGTTGCTTGGTTGGCCAAAAAGGGCGTATGCGTTTTTTCCTGAATATATTCAGGAAAAAACGCATACGCCCTTTTTGGCCAAGGGCATCATTGTCGAGGTTTTGCCGCTTCTCCTGTGCTTTAAAGGCGATTCGAATCTACCTCCTGAAATCTGTTTCCTGCAATTCTGCCTTGCTTTCAAATCCTCTTCGTAGCCTTCCCTCCATATATTTGTGGACGAGAGTTATCATTTCTAACTCTGCAGGTTTGTGAATTGCAGTGCCCCTGAGCTCCATTTTTCAACTCGCTTTCTTGGGAGCTGGCCGCAAAAGCGCAGGATTGCTTCAGGCCCTATTCTGGCTCCAGGCGGCAGGCTGAACCTGTGGTTCATTCTTCTTCCTAATGGGAAAATAGAGTGACCTGTGCCTGTCCCAACACCTAGAGCTAGTCTCTCATTGGTTCCCCCTCTTCCCGTTCATCCTCAGGACAAATTGCAACCTGTACGGAACAGGAGGTTAAAGGTGCTGATTCTCCAAGGAGGGAGATTGCTAGTAAAGCGGCTGGAATGGCGAACCGGAGCACAAGGAGATGAGAAATGAGGTGCGTTTTAGAAACCTTTCCCGATCACACGGTGTACCATCTTCTGAGTTTCTCATGCATGTTTTCGATGTAGGAAGATGCCCTTGAACCTGGAGATTTGGGACCCATGGGATGGGTACCACGCCGTATTACTTTAAAGGGTCTGCGTTAGCTCACCCAACCTCAGCAAGCCTCTCAGCCCCAAGAGTGTCCACCCTTATGTCTCAATCAGCTGTGGGTCTAGATATGGTCAATCCAGGTGGCATCGCAACCCCTGAATGAATTTTGTAAGAATTTCTCTCTCTTTCACTGTCTTAGTTTCACGGGGTTTTAAAAGTAATTGATTTTTATAATGGGGTTTAGCTGCTTTGCACTGCTGTGTTTATGCCGCTTTACACCCACTTGACTCACTTACAGAGAGATAGCAATACATAGGTTTTAAGATTTTTACTAGTCAGATATATTCTTGGGCGGTGAATAGGGGGCGTTGAGTCCAGTTCATTGAGCAAGGAGTAGGTCTTGTCTATTACATATTGGGTTTATGGAACGGTATCTGAGCTAATTTGAAACCCTTGTTTTATGCATCACCCCACCTCACCTTTCCCGTTAAGCAGCCATAGTGTGTTTTCTAAACGTGCGACTCTGTTCTGTTTTGTAATTCAGTTCAAGGGTAGCGGTTTTTACATTCCCTCTATAAGTGATATCTTATGATAAGTGTCTTTTTCTGTGTGACTTATTTCACTTAGAATCGTCGTACCTAAATCCACTCATCATGCTGCTCCTAGCCTTATGAGTTTGATTTCATGGCTGAGTGATATTCCATTGTACATAAGGACCACAACTTCTTTATCCATTCTTCTTTTTCCTGGGATGTTTCAGGTGTAACGAAGTGGAGGTTCTTGTGAACAGAGCAGCCCTAAACTTTGGGGTGCCTGTGTCTTGCTGATTTTTAGTTTTCCCAATTTATACGCCCATGAGTGGAAGTGCCCTATGCTCTCTAAGCTGAGTTTTTTAGATGTTTCAGGACACACCGTACACTTCTCCAGAGTGGCTGTTGGCCATGTACAGCCCGCCCATCAGCGTAGCAAGGCTCCCATTTCTGCATGGCCTGTCCTGCATTTCTGGTTTTGACACTTTATTCAGCATGGCCCTTTTGACCGATGGGAAGCGAGACTTCTTTGTAGCGCTGATTTGCCTTTCCAGGTTGCTTGGTTGGCCAAAAAGGGCGTAGGCGTTTTTTCCTGAATATATTCAGGAAAAGACGCATACGCCCTTTTTGGCCAAGGGCATCATTGTCGAGGTTGTGCCGCTTTTCCTGTGCTTTAAAGGCGATTCGAATCTACCTCCTTAAATCTGTTTCCTGCAATTCTGCCTTGCTTTCAAATCCTCTTTGTTGCCTTCCCTCCATATATTTGTGGACGAGAGTTATCATTTCTAACTCTGCAGGTTTGTGAATTGCAGTGCCCCTGAGCTCCATTTTTCAACTCGCTTTCTTGGGAGCTGGCCGCAAAAGCGCAGGATTGCTTCAGGCCCTATTGTGGCTCCGGGCGGCAGGCTGAGCCTGTGGTTTATTGTTCTTCCTGATGGGAAAATAGAGTGACCTGTGCCTGTCCCAACACCTAGAGCTAGTCTCTCATTGGTTCCCCCTCTTCCCGTTCATCCTCAGGACAAATTGCAACCTGTACGGAACAGGAGGTTAAAGGTGCTGATTCTCCAAGGAGGGAGATTGCTAGTAAAGCGGCTGGAATGGCGAACCGGAGCACAAGGAGATGAGAAATGAGGTGCGTTTTAGAAACCTTTCCCGATCACACGGTGTACCATCTTCTGGGTTTCTCATGCATGTTTTCGATGTAGGAAGATGCCCTTGAACCTTGAGATTTGGGACCCATGGGATGGGTACCACGCCGTATTACTTTAAAGGGTCTGCGTTAGCTCACCCAACCTCACCAAACCTCTCAGCCCCAAGAGTGTCCACCCTTATGTCTCAATCAGCTGTGGGTCTAGATATGGTCATTCCAGGTGGAATCACAGACCCTGAACGAATTTTGTAAGCATTTCTCTCTCTTTTACTGTATTTGTTTCACGAGATTTTAAAAGTAATTGATTTTTAGAATGGGGTTTAGCTGCTTTTCGCTGCTGTGTTTATGCCGTTTTACACCCACTTGACTCACTTACAGAGAGATATCAATACATAGGTTTTAAGATTCTTACTAGTCAGATATATTCTTGGGCGTTGAATAGGGGGTGTTGAGTCCAATTCATTGAGCAAGGAGTAGGTCTTGTCTATTACATATTGAGTGTATGGAACGGTATCTGAGCTTACATATTGGGTTTATGGAACGGTATCTGAGCTAATTTGAAACCCTTGTTTTATGCATCACCCCACCTCACCTTTCCCGTTAAGCAGCCATGGTGTGTTTTCTAAGCGTGTGACTCTGTTCTGTTTTGTAATTCAGTTCAAGGGTAGCGGTTTTTACATTTCCTCTATAAGTGCTATCTTATGATAAGTGTCTTTTTCTGTGTGACTTATTTAACTTAGAATCGTCGTACCTAAATCCACTCATCATGCTGCTACTAGCCTTATGACGTTGATTTCATGGCTGAGTGATATTCCATTGTACATAAGGACCACAACTTCTTTATCCATTCTTCTCTTTCTTGGGATGTTTAAGGTGTAACCAAGTGGAGGTTCTTGTCAACAGAGCAGTCCTAAACTTTGGGGTGCCTGTGTCTTGCTGATTTTTAGTTTTCCCAATTTATCCGCCCATGAGTGGAAGTTCCCTATGCTCTCTCAGCTGAGTTTTTTAGATGTTTCAGGACACACCATACACTTCTCCAGAGTGGCTGTTGGCAATTTACATCCCGCCCATCAGCGTAGCAAGGCTCCCATTTCTGCATGGCCTGTCCTGCATTTCTCGTTTTGACACTTTATTCAGCATGGCCCTTTTGATCGATGGGAAGCGAGAGTTCTTTGTAGCGCTGATTTGCCTTTCCAAGTTGCTTGGTTGGCCAAAAAGGGCGTATGCGTTTTTTCCTGAATATATTCAGGAAAAAACGCATACGCCCTTTTTGGCCAAGGGCATCATTGTCGAGGTTTTGCCGCTTCTCCTGTGCTTTAAAGGCGATTCGAATCTACCTCCTGAAATCTGTTTCCTGCAATTCTGCCTTGCTTTCAAATCCTCTTCGTAGCCTTCCCTCCATATATTTGTGGACGAGAGTTATCATTTCTAACTCTGCAGGTTTGTGAATTGCAGTGCCCCTGAGCTCCATTTTTCAACTCGCTTTCTTGGGAGCTGGCCGCAAAAGCGCAGGATTGCTTCAGGCCCTATTCTGGCTCCAGGCGGCAGGCTGAACCTGTGGTTCATTCTTCTTCCTAATGGGAAAATAGAGTGACCTGTGCCTGTCCCAACACCTAGAGCTAGTCTCTCATTGGTTCCCCCTCTTCCCGTTCATCCTCAGGACAAATTGCAACCTGTACGGAACAGGAGGTTAAAGGTGCTGATTCTCCAAGGAGGGAGATTGCTAGTAAAGCGGCTGGAATGGCGAACCGGAGCACAAGGAGATGAGAAATGAGGTGCGTTTTAGAAACCTTTCCCGGTCACACGGTGTACCATCTTCTGGGTTTCTCATGCATGTTTTCGATGTAGGAAGATGCCCTTGAACCTGGAGATTTGGGACCCATGGGATGGGTACCACGCCGTATTACTTTAAAGGGTCTGCGTTAGCTCACCCAACCTCAGCAAGCCTCTCAGCCCCAAGAGTGTCCACCCTTATGTCTCAATCAGCTGTGGGTCTAGATATGGTCAATCCAGGTGGCATCGCAACCCCTGAATGAATTTTGTAAGAATTTCTCTCTCTTTCACTGTCTTAGTTTCACGGGGTTTTAAAAGTAATTGATTTTTATAATGGGGTTTAGCTGCTTTGCACTGCTGTGTTTATGCCGCTTTACACCCACTTGACTCACTTACAGAGAGATAGCAATACATAGGTTTTAAGATTTTTACTAGTCAGATATATTCTTGGGCGGTGAATAGGGGGCGTTGAGTCCAGTTCACTGAGCAAGGAGTAGGTCTTGTCTATTACATATTGGGTTTATGGAACGGTATCTGAGCTAATTTGAAACCCTTGTTTTATGCATCACCCCACCTCACCTTTCCCGTTAAGCAGCCATAGTGTGTTTTCTAAACGTGCGACTCTGTTCTGTTTTGTAATTCAGTTCAAGGGTAGCGGTTTTTACATTCCCTCTATAAGTGATATCTTATGATAAGTGTCTTTTTCTGTGTGACTTATTTCACTTAGAATCGTCGTACCTAAATCCACTCATCATGCTGCTCCTAGCCTTATGAGTTTGATTTCATGGCTGAGTGATATTCCATTGTACATAAGGACCACAACTTCTTTATCCATTCTTCTTTTTCCTGGGATGTTTCAGGTGTAACGAAGTGGAGGTTCTTGTGAACAGAGCAGCCCTAAACTTTGGGGTGCCTGTGTCTTGCTGATTTTTAGTTTTCCCAATTTATACGCCCATGAGTGGAAGTGCCCTATGCTCTCTAAGCTGAGTTTTTTAGATGTTTCAGGACACACCGTACACTTCTCCAGAGTGGCTGTTGGCCATGTACAGCCCGCCCATCAGCGTAGCAAGGCTCCCATTTCTGCATGGCCTGTCCTGCATTTCTGGTTTTGACACTTTATTCAGCATGGCCCTTTTGACCGATGGGAAGCGAGACTTCTTTGTAGCGCTGATTTGCCTTTCCAGGTTGCTTGGTTGGCCAAAAAGGGCGTAGGCGTTTTTTCCTGAATATATTCAGGAAAAGACGCATACGCCCTTTTTGGCCAAGGGCATCATTGTCGAGGTTGTGCCGCTTTTCCTGTGCTTTAAAGGCGATTCGAATCTACCTCCTTAAATCTGTTTCCTGCAATTCTGCCTTGCTTTCAAATCCTCTTTGTTGCCTTCCCTCCATATATTTGTGGACGAGAGTTATCATTTCTAACTCTGCAGGTTTGTGAATTGCAGTGCCCCTGAGCTCCATTTTTCAACTCGCTTTCTTGGGAGCTGGCCGCAAAAGCGCAGGATTGCTTCAGGCCCTATTGTGGCTCCGGGCGGCAGGCTGAGCCTGTGGTTAATTCTTCTTCCTGATGGGAAAATAGAGTGACCTGTGCCTGTCCCAACACCTAGTGCTAGTCTCTCATTGGTTCCCCCTCTTCCCGTTCATCCTCAGGTCAAATTGCAACCTGTACGGAACAGGAGGTTAAAGGTGCTGATTCTCCAAGGAGGGAGATTGCTAGTAAAGCGGCTGGAATGGCGAACCGGAGCACAAGGAGATGAGAAATGAGGTGCGTTTTAGAAACCTTTCCCGATCACACGGTGTACCATCTTCTGGGTTTCTCATGCATGTTTTCGATGTAGGAAGATGCCCTTGAACCTTGAGATTTGGGACCCATGGGATGGGTACCACGCCGTATTACTTTAAAGGGTCTGCGTTAGCTCACCCAACCTCACCAAACCTCTCAGCCCCAAGAGTGTCCACCCTTATGTCTCAATCAGCTGTGGGTCTAGATATGGTCATTCCAGGTGGAATCACAGACCCTGAACGAATTTTGTAAGCATTTCTCTCTCTTTTACTGTATTTGTTTCACGGGATTTTAAAAGTAATTGATTTTTAGAATGGGGTTTAGCTGCTTTTCGCTGCTGTGTTTATGCCGTTTTACACCCACTTGACTCACTTACAGAGAGATATCAATACATAGGTTTTAAGATTCTTACTAGTCAGATATATTCTTGGGCGTTGAATAGGGGGTGTTGAGTCCAATTCATTGAGCAAGGAGTAGGTCTTGTCTATTACATATTGAGTGTATGGAACGGTATCTGAGCTTACATATTGGGTTTATGGAACGGTATCTGAGCTAATTTGAAACCCTTGTTTTATGCATCACCCCACCTCACCTTTCCCGTTAATCAGCCATGGTGTGTTTTCTAAGCGTGTGACTCTGTTCTGTTTTGTAATTCAGTTCAAGGGTAGCGGTTTTTACATTTCCTCTATAAGTGCTATCTTATGATAAGTGTCTTTTTCTGTGTGACTTATTTAACTTAGAATCGTCGTACCTAAATCCACTCATCATGCTGCTACTAGCCTTATGACGTTGATTTCATGGCTGAGTGATATTCCATTGTACATAAGGACCACAACTTCTTTATCCATTCTTCTCTTTCTTGGGATGTTTAAGGTGTAACCAAGTGGAGGTTCTTGTCAACAGAGCAGTCCTAAACTTTGGGGTGCCTGTGTCTTGCTGATTTTTAGTTTTCCCAATTTATCCGCCCATGAGTGGAAGTGCCCTATGCTCTCTCAGCTGAGTTTTTTAGATGTTTCAGGACACACCATACACTTCTCCAGAGTGGCTGTTGGCAATTTACATCCCGCCCATCAGCGTAGCAAGGCTCCCATTTCTGCATGGCCTGTCCTGCATTTCTCGTTTTGACACTTTATTCAGCATGGCCCTTTTGATCGATGGGAAGCGAGAGTTCTTTGTAGCGCTGATTTGCCTTTCCAAGTTGCTTGGTTGGCCAAAAAGGGCGTATGCGTTTTTTCCTGAATATATTCAGGAAAAAACGCATACGCCCTTTTTGGCCAAGGGCATCATTGTCGAGGTTTTGCCGCTTCTCCTGTGCTTTAAAGGCGATTCGAATCTACCTCCTGAAATCTGTTTCCTGCAATTCTGCCTTGCTTTCAAATCCTCTTCGTAGCCTTCCCTCCATATATTTGTGGACGAGAGTTATCATTTCTAACTCTGCAGGTTTGTGAATTGCAGTGCCCCTGAGCTCCATTTTTCAACTCGCTTTCTTGGGAGCTGGCCGCAAAAGCGCAGGATTGCTTCAGGCCCTATTCTGGCTCCAGGCGGCAGGCTGAACCTGTGGTTCATTCTTCTTCCTAATGGGAAAATAGAGTGACCTGTGCCTGTCCCAACACCTAGAGCTAGTCTCTCATTGGTTCCCCCTCTTCCCGTTCATCCTCAGGACAAATTGCAACCTGTACGGAACAGGAGGTTAAAGGTGCTGATTCTCCAAGGAGGGAGATTGCTAGTAAAGCGGCTGGAATGGCGAACCGGAGCACAAGGAGATGAGAAATGAGGTGCGTTTTAGAAACCTTTCCCGATCACACGGTGTACCATCTTCTGAGTTTCTCATGCATGTTTTCGATGTAGGAAGATGCCCTTGAACCTGGAGATTTGGGACCCATGGGATGGGTACCACGCCGTATTACTTTAAAGGGTCTGCGTTAGCTCACCCAACCTCAGCAAGCCTCTCAGCCCCAAGAGTGTCCACCCTTATGTCTCAATCAGCTGTGGGTCTAGATATGGTCAATCCAGGTGGCATCGCAACCCCTGAATGAATTTTGTAAGAATTTCTCTCTCTTTCACTGTCTTAGTTTCACGGGGTTTTAAAAGTAATTGATTTTTATAATGGGGTTTAGCTGCTTTGCACTGCTGTGTTTATGCCGCTTTACACCCACTTGACTCACTTACAGAGAGATAGCAATACATAGGTTTTAAGATTTTTACTAGTCAGATATATTCTTGGGCGGTGAATAGGGGGTGTTGAGTCCAGTTCATTGAGCAAGGAGTAGGTCTTGTCTATTACATATTGGGTTTATGGAACGGTATCTGAGCTAATTTGAAACCCTTGTTTTATGCATCACCCCACCTCACCTTTCCCGTTAAGCAGCCATAGTGTGTTTTCTAAACGTGCGACTCTGTTCTGTTTTGTAATTCAGTTCAAGGGTAGCGGTTTTTACATTCCCTCTATAAGTGATATCTTATGATAAGTGTCTTTTTCTGTGTGACTTATTTCACTTAGAATCGTCGTACCTAAATCCACTCATCATGCTGCTCCTAGCCTTATGAGTTTGATTTCATGGCTGAGTGATATTCCATTGTACATAAGGACCACAACTTCTTTATCCATTCTTCTTTTTCCTGGGATGTTTCAGGTGTAACGAAGTGGAGGTTCTTGTGAACAGAGCAGCCCTAAACTTTGGGGTGCCTGTGTCTTGCTGATTTTTAGTTTTCCCAATTTATACGCCCATGAGTGGAAGTGCCCTATGCTCTCTAAGCTGAGTTTTTTAGATGTTTCAGGACACACCGTACACTTCTCCAGAGTGGCTGTTGGCCATGTACAGCCCGCCCATCAGCGTAGCAAGGCTCCCATTTCTGCATGGCCTGTCCTGCATTTCTGGTTTTGACACTTTATTCAGCATGGCCCTTTTGACCGATGGGAAGCGAGACTTCTTTGTAGCGCTGATTTGCCTTTCCAGGTTGCTTGGTTGGCCAAAAAGGGCGTAGGCGTTTTTTCCTGAATATATTCAGGAAAAGACGCATACGCCCTTTTTGGCCAAGGGCATCATTGTCGAGGTTGTGCCGCTTTTCCTGTGCTTTAAAGGCGATTCGAATCTACCTCCTTAAATCTGTTTCCTGCAATTCTGCCTTGCTTTCAAATCCTCTTTGTTGCCTTCCCTCCATATATTTGTGGACGAGAGTTATCATTTCTAACTCTGCAGGTTTGTGAATTGCAGTGCCCCTGAGCTCCATTTTTCAACTCGCTTTCTTGGGAGCTGGCCGCAAAAGCGCAGGATTGCTTCAGGCCCTATTGTGGCTCCGGGCGGCAGGCTGAGCCTGTGGTTAATTCTTCTTCCTGATGGGAAAATAGAGTGACCTGTGCCTGTCCCAACACCTAGAGCTAGTCTCTCATTGGTTCCCCCTCTTCCCGTTCATCCTCAGGACAAATTGCAACCTGTACGGAACAGGAGGTTAAAGGTGCTGATTCTCCAAGGAGGGAGATTGCTAGTAAAGCGGCTGGAATGGCGAACCGGAGCACAAGGAGATGAGAAATGAGGTGCGTTTTAGAAACCTTTCCCGATCACACGGTGTACCATCTTCTGGGTTTCTCATGCATGTTTTCGATGTAGGAAGATGCCCTTGAACCTTGAGATTTGGGACCCATGGGATGGGTACCACGCCGTATTACTTTAAAGGGTCTGCGTTAGCTCACCCAACCTCACCAAACCTCTCAGCCCCAAGAGTGTCCACCCTTATGTCTCAATCAGCTGTGGGTCTAGATATGGTCATTCCAGGTGGAATCACAGACCCTGAACGAATTTTGTAAGCATTTCTCTCTCTTTTACTGTATTTGTTTCACGGGATTTTAAAAGTAATTGATTTTTAGAATGGGGTTTAGCTGCTTTTCGCTGCTGTGTTTATGCCGTTTTACACCCACTTGACTCACTTACAGAGAGATATCAATACATAGGTTTTAAGATTCTTACTAGTCAGATATATTCTTGGGCGTTGAATAGGGGGTGTTGAGTCCAATTCATTGAGCAAGGAGTAGGTCTTGTCTATTACATATTGAGTGTATGGAACGGTATCTGAGCTTACATATTGGGTTTATGGAACGGTATCTGAGCTAATTTGAAACCCTTGTTTTATGCATCACCCCACCTCACCTTTCCCGTTAATCAGCCATGGTGTGTTTTCTAAGCGTGTGACTCTGTTCTGTTTTGTAATTCAGTTCAAGGGTAGCGGTTTTTACATTTCCTCTATAAGTGCTATCTTATGATAAGTGTCTTTTTCTGTGTGACTTATTTAACTTAGAATCGTCGTACCTAAATCCACTCATCATGCTGCTACTAGCCTTATGACGTTGATTTCATGGCTGAGTGATATTCCATTGTACATAAGGACCACAACTTCTTTATCCATTCTTCTCTTTCTTGGGATGTTTAAGGTGTAACCAAGTGGAGGTTCTTGTCAACAGAGCAGTCCTAAACTTTGGGGTGCCTGTGTCTTGCTGATTTTTAGTTTTCCCAATTTATCCGCCCATGAGTGGAAGTGCCCTATGCTCTCTCAGCTGAGTTTTTTAGATGTTTCAGGACACACCATACACTTCTCCAGAGTGGCTGTTGGCAATTTACATCCCGCCCATCAGCGTAGCAAGGCTCCCATTTCTGCATGGCCTGTCCTGCATTTCTCGTTTTGACACTTTATTCAGCATGGCCCTTTTGATCGATGGGAAGCGAGAGTTCTTTGTAGCGCTGATTTGCCTTTCCAAGTTGCTTGGTTGGCCAAAAAGGGCGTATGCGTTTTTTCCTGAATATATTCAGGAAAAAACGCATACGCCCTTTTTGGCCAAGGGCATCATTGTCGAGGTTTTGCCGCTTCTCCTGTGCTTTAAAGGCGATTCGAATCTACCTCCTGAAATCTGTTTCCTGCAATTCTGCCTTGCTTTCAAATCCTCTTCGTAGCCTTCCCTCCATATATTTGTGGACGAGAGTTATCATTTCTAACTCTGCAGGTTTGTGAATTGCAGTGCCCCTGAGCTCCATTTTTCAACTCGCTTTCTTGGGAGCTGGCCGCAAAAGCGCAGGATTGCTTCAGGCCCTATTCTGGCTCCAGGCGGCAGGCTGAACCTGTGGTTCATTCTTCTTCCTAATGGGAAAATAGAGTGACCTGTGCCTGTCCCAACACCTAGAGCTAGTCTCTCATTGGTTCCCCCTCTTCCCGTTCATCCTCAGGACAAATTGCAACCTGTACGGAACAGGAGGTTAAAGGTGCTGATTCTCCAAGGAGGGAGATTGCTAGTAAAGCGGCTGGAATGGCGAACCGGAGCACAAGGAGATGAGAAATGAGGTGCGTTTTAGAAACCTTTCCCGATCACACGGTGTACCATCTTCTGAGTTTCTCATGCATGTTTTCGATGTAGGAAGATGCCCTTGAACCTGGAGATTTGGGACCCATGGGATGGGTACCACGCCGTATTACTTTAAAGGGTCTGCGTTAGCTCACCCAACCTCAGCAAGCCTCTCAGCCCCAAGAGTGTCCACCATTATGTCTCAATCAGCTGTGGGTCTAGATATGGTCAATCCAGGTGGCATCGCAACCCCTGAATGAATTTTGTAAGAATTTCTCTCTCTTTCACTGTCTTAGTTTCACGGGGTTTTAAAAGTAATTGATTTTTATAATGGGGTTTAGCTGCTTTGCACTGCTGTGTTTATGCCGCTTTACACCCACTTGACTCACTTACAGAGAGATAGCAATACATAGGTTTTAAGATTTTTACTAGTCAGATATATTCTTGGGCGGTGAATAGGGGGTGTTGAGTCCAGTTCATTGAGCAAGGAGTAGGTCTTGTCTATTACATATTGGGTTTATGGAACGGTATCTGAGCTAATTTGAAACCCTTGTTTTATGCATCACCCCACCTCACCTTTCCCGTTAAGCAGCCATAGTGTGTTTTCTAAACGTGCGACTCTGTTCTGTTTTGTAATTCAGTTCAAGGGTAGCGGTTTTTACATTCCCTCTATAAGTGATATCTTATGATAAGTGTCTTTTTCTGTGTGACTTATTTCACTTAGAATCGTCGTACCTAAATCCACTCATCATGCTGCTCCTAGCCTTATGAGTTTGATTTCATGGCTGAGTGATATTCCATTGTACATAAGGACCACAACTTCTTTATCCATTCTTCTTTTTCCTGGGATGTTTCAGGTGTAACGAAGTGGAGGTTCTTGTGAACAGAGCAGCCCTAAACTTTGGGGTGCCTGTGTCTTGCTGATTTTTAGTTTTCCCAATTTATACGCCCATGAGTGGAAGTGCCCTATGCTCTCTAAGCTGAGTTTTTTAGATGTTTCAGGACACACCGTACACTTCTCCAGAGTGGCTGTTGGCCATGTACAGCCCGCCCATCAGCGTAGCAAGGCTCCCATTTCTGCATGGCCTGTCCTGCATTTCTGGTTTTGACACTTTATTCAGCATGGCCCTTTTGACCGATGGGAAGCGAGACTTCTTTGTAGCGCTGATTTGCCTTTCCAGGTTGCTTGGTTGGCCAAAAAGGGCGTAGGCGTTTTTTCCTGAATATATTCAGGAAAAGACGCATACGCCCTTTTTGGCCAAGGGCATCATTGTCGAGGTTGTGCCGCTTTTCCTGTGCTTTAAAGGCGATTCGAATCTACCTCCTTAAATCTGTTTCCTGCAATTCTGCCTTGCTTTCAAATCCTCTTTGTTGCCTTCCCTCCATATATTTGTGGACGAGAGTTATCATTTCTAACTCTGCAGGTTTGTGAATTGCAGTGCCCCTGAGCTCCATTTTTCAACTCGCTTTCTTGGGAGCTGGCCGCAAAAGCGCAGGATTGCTTCAGGCCCTATTGTGGCTCCGGGCGGCAGGCTGAGCCTGTGGTTAATTCTTCTTCCTGATGGGAAAATAGAGTGACCTGTGCCTGTCCCAACACCTAGAGCTAGTCTCTCATTGGTTCCCCCTCTTCCCGTTCATCCTCAGGACAAATTGCAACCTGTACGGAACAGGAGGTTAAAGGTGCTGATTCTCCAAGGAGGGAGATTGCTAGTAAAGCGGCTGGAATGGCGAACCGGAGCACAAGGAGATGAGAAATGAGGTGCGTTTTAGAAACCTTTCCCGATCACACGGTGTACCATCTTCTGGGTTTCTCATGCATGTTTTCGATGTAGGAAGATGCCCTTGAACCTTGAGATTTGGGACCCATGGGATGGGTACCACGCCGTATTACTTTAAAGGGTCTGCGTTAGCTCACCCAACCTCACCAAACCTCTCAGCCCCAAGAGTGTCCACCCTTATGTCTCAATCAGCTGTGGGTCTAGATATGGTCATTCCAGGTGGAATCACAGACCCTGAACGAATTTTGTAAGCATTTCTCTCTCTTTTACTGTATTTGTTTCACGGGATTTTAAAAGTAATTGATTTTTAGAATGGGGTTTAGCTGCTTTTCGCTGCTGTGTTTATGCCGTTTTACACCCACTTGACTCACTTACAGAGAGATATCAATACATAGGTTTTAAGATTCTTACTAGTCAGATATATTCTTGGGCGTTGAATAGGGGGTGTTGAGTCCAATTCATTGAGCAAGGAGTAGGTCTTGTCTATTACATATTGAGTGTATGGAACGGTATCTGAGCTTACATATTGGGTTTATGGAACGGTATCTGAGCTAATTTGAAACCCTTGTTTTATGCATCACCCCACCTCACCTTTCCCGTTAAGCAGCCATGGTGTGTTTTCTAAGCGTGTGACTCTGTTCTGTTTTGTACTTCAGTTCAAGGGTAGCGGTTTTTACATTTCCTCTATAAGTGCTATCTTATGATAAGTGTCTTTTTCTGTGTGACTTATTTAACTTAGAATCGTCGTACCTAAATCCACTCATCATGCTGCTACTAGCCTTATGACGTTGATTTCATGGCTGAGTGATATTCCATTGTACATAAGGACCACAACTTCTTTATCCATTCTTCTCTTTCTTGGGATGTTTAAGGTGTAACCAAGTGGAGGTTCTTGTCAACAGAGCAGTCCTAAACTTTGGGGTGCCTGTGTCTTGCTGATTTTTAGTTTTCCCAATTTATCCGCCCATGAGTGGAAGTTCCCTATGCTCTCTCAGCTGAGTTTTTTAGATGTTTCAGGACACACCATACACTTCTCCAGAGTGGCTGTTGGCAATTTACATCCCGCCCATCAGCGTAGCAAGGCTCCCATTTCTGCATGGCCTGTCCTGCATTTCTCGTTTTGACACTTTATTCAGCATGGCCCTTTTGATCGATGGGAAGCGAGAGTTCTTTGTAGCGCTGATTTGCCTTTCCAAGTTGCTTGGTTGGCCAAAAAGGGCGTATGCGTTTTTTCCTGAATATATTCAGGAAAAAACGCATACGCCCTTTTTGGCCAAGGGCATCATTGTCGAGGTTTTGCCGCTTCTCCTGTGCTTTAAAGGCGATTCGAATCTACCTCCTGAAATCTGTTTCCTGCAATTCTGCCTTGCTTTCAAATCCTCTTCGTAGCCTTCCCTCCATATATTTGTGGACGAGAGTTATCATTTCTAACTCTGCAGGTTTGTGAATTGCAGTGCCCCTGAGCTCCATTTTTCAACTCGCTTTCTTGGGAGCTGGCCGCAAAAGCGCAGGATTGCTTCAGGCCCTATTCTGGCTCCAGGCGGCAGGCTGAACCTGTGGTTCATTCTTCTTCCTAATGGGAAAATAGAGTGACCTGTGCCTGTCCCAACACCTAGAGCTAGTCTCTCATTGGTTCCCCCTCTTCCCGTTCATCCTCAGGACAAATTGCAACCTGTACGGAACAGGAGGTTAAAGGTGCTGATTCTCCAAGGAGGGAGATTGCTAGTAAAGCGGCTGGAATGGCGAACCGGAGCACAAGGAGATGAGAAATGAGGTGCGTTTTAGAAACCTTTCCCGATCACACGGTGTACCATCTTCTGAGTTTCTCATGCATGTTTTCGATGTAGGAAGATGCCCTTGAACCTGGAGATTTGGGACCCATGGGATGGGTACCACGCCGTATTACTTTAAAGGGTCTGCGTTAGCTCACCCAACCTCAGCAAGCCTCTCAGCCCCAAAAGTGTCCACCCTTATGTCTCAATCAGCTGTGGGTCTAGATATGGTCAATCCAGGTGGCATCGCAACCCCTGAATGAATTTTGTAAGAATTTCTCTCTCTTTCACTGTCTTAGTTTCACGGGGTTTTAAAAGTAATTGATTTTTATAATGGGGTTTAGCTGCTTTGCACTGCTGTGTTTATGCCGCTTTACACCCACTTGACTCACTTACAGAGAGATAGCAATACATAGGTTTTAAGATTTTTACTAGTCAGATATATTCTTGGGCGGTGAATAGGGGGTGTTGAGTCCAGTTCATTGAGCAAGGAGTAGGTCTTGTCTATTACATATTGGGTTTATGGAACGGTATCTGAGCTAATTTGAAACCCTTGTTTTATGCATCACCCCACCTCACCTTTCCCGTTAAGCAGCCATAGTGTGTTTTCTAAACGTGCGACTCTGTTCTGTTTTGTAATTCAGTTCAAGGGTAGCGGTTTTTACATTCCCTCTATAAGTGATATCTTATGATAAGTGTCTTTTTCTGTGTGACTTATTTCACTTAGAATCGTCGTACCTAAATCCACTCATCATGCTGCTCCTAGCCTTATGAGTTTGATTTCATGGCTGAGTGATATTCCATTGTACATAAGGACCACAACTTCTTTATCCATTCTTCTTTTTCCTGGGATGTTTCAGGTGTAACGAAGTGGAGGTTCTTGTGAACAGAGCAGCCCTAAACTTTGGGGTGCCTGTGTCTTGCTGATTTTTAGTTTTCCCAATTTATACGCCCATGAGTGGAAGTGCCCTATGCTCTCTAAGCTGAGTTTTTTAGATGTTTCAGGACACACCGTACACTTCTCCAGAGTGGCTGTTGGCCATGTACAGCCCGCCCATCAGCGTAGCAAGGCTCCCATTTCTGCATGGCCTGTCCTGCATTTCTGGTTTTGACACTTTATTCAGCATGGCCCTTTTGACCGATGGGAAGCGAGACTTCTTTGTAGCGCTGATTTGCCTTTCCAGGTTGCTTGGTTGGCCAAAAAGGGCGTAGGCGTTTTTTCCTGAATATATTCAGGAAAAGACGCATACGCCCTTTTTGGCCAAGGGCATCATTGTCGAGGTTGTGCCGCTTTTCCTGTGCTTTAAAGGCGATTCGAATCTACCTCCTTAAATCTGTTTCCTGCAATTCTGCCTTGCTTTCAAATCCTCTTTGTTGCCTTCCCTCCATATATTTGTGGACGAGAGTTATCATTTCTAACTCTGCAGGTTTGTGAATTGCAGTGCCCCTGAGCTCCATTTTTCAACTCGCTTTCTTGGGAGCTGGCCGCAAAAGCGCAGGATTGCTTCAGGCCCTATTGTGGCTCCGGGCGGCAGGCTGAGCCTGTGGTTAATTCTTCTTCCTGATGGGAAAATAGAGTGACCTGTGCCTGTCCCAACACCTAGAGCTAGTCTCTCATTGGTTCCCCCTCTTCCCGTTCATCCTCAGGACAAATTGCAACCTGTACGGAACAGGAGGTTAAAGGTGCTGATTCTCCAAGGAGGGAGATTGCTAGTAAAGCGGCTGGAATGGCGAACCGGAGCACAAGGAGATGAGAAATGAGGTGCGTTTTAGAAACCTTTCCCGATCACACGGTGTACCATCTTCTGGGTTTCTCATGCATGTTTTCGATGTAGGAAGATGCCCTTGAACCTTGAGATTTGGGACCCATGGGATGGGTACCACGCCGTATTACTTTAAAGGGTCTGCGTTAGCTCACCCAACCTCACCAAACCTCTCAGCCCCAAGAGTGTCCACCCTTATGTCTCAATCAGCTGTGGGTCTAGATATGGTCATTCCAGGTGGAATCACAGACCCTGAACGAATTTTGTAAGCATTTCTCTCTCTTTTACTGTATTTGTTTCACGGGATTTTAAAAGTAATTGATTTTTAGAATGGGGTTTAGCTGCTTTTCGCTGCTGTGTTTATGCCGTTTTACACCCACTTGACTCACTTACAGAGAGATATCAATACATAGGTTTTAAGATTCTTACTAGTCAGATATATTCTTGGGCGTTGAATAGGGGGTGTTGAGTCCAATTCATTGAGCAAGGAGTAGGTCTTGTCTATTACATATTGAGTGTATGGAACGGTATCTGAGCTTACATATTGGGTTTATGGAACGGTATCTGAGCTAATTTGAAACCCTTGTTTTATGCATCACCCCACCTCACCTTTCCCGTTAAGCAGCCATGGTGTGTTTTCTAAGCGTGTGACTCTGTTCTGTTTTGTAATTCAGTTCAAGGGTAGCGGTTTTTACATTTCCTCTATAAGTGCTATCTTATGATAAGTGTCTTTTTCTGTGTGACTTATTTAACTTAGAATCGTCGTACCTAAATCCACTCATCATGCTGCTACTAGCCTTATGACGTTGATTTCATGGCTGAGTGATATTCCATTGTACATAAGGACCACAACTTCTTTATCCATTCTTCTCTTTCTTGGGATGTTTAAGGTGTAACCAAGTGGAGGTTCTTGTCAACAGAGCAGTCCTAAACTTTGGGGTGCCTGTGTCTTGCTGATTTTTAGTTTTCCCAATTTATCCGCCCATGAGTGGAAGTTCCCTATGCTCTCTCAGCTGAGTTTTTTAGATGTTTCAGGACACACCATACACTTCTCCAGAGTGGCTGTTGGCAATTTACATCCCGCCCATCAGCGTAGCAAGGCTCCCATTTCTGCATGGCCTGTCCTGCATTTCTCGTTTTGACACTTTATTCAGCATGGCCCTTTTGATCGATGGGAAGCGAGAGTTCTTTGTAGCGCTGATTTGCCTTTCCAAGTTGCTTGGTTGGCCAAAAAGGGCGTATGCGTTTTTTCCTGAATATATTCAGGAAAAAACGCATACGCCCTTTTTGGCCAAGGGCATCATTGTCGAGGTTTTGCCGCTTCTCCTGTGCTTTAAAGGCGATTCGAATCTACCTCCTGAAATCTGTTTCCTGCAATTCTGCCTTGCTTTCAAATCCTCTTCGTAGCCTTCCCTCCATATATTTGTGGACGAGAGTTATCATTTCTAACTCTGCAGGTTTGTGAATTGCAGTGCCCCTGAGCTCCATTTTTCAACTCGCTTTCTTGGGAGCTGGCCGCAAAAGCGCAGGATTGCTTCAGGCCCTATTCTGGCTCCAGGCGGCAGGCTGAACCTGTGGTTCATTCTTCTTCCTAATGGGAAAATAGAGTGACCTGTGCCTGTCCCAACACCTAGAGCTAGTCTCTCATTGGTTCCCCCTCTTCCCGTTCATCCTCAGGACAAATTGCAACCTGTACGGAACAGGAGGTTAAAGGTGCTGATTCTCCAAGGAGGGAGATTGCTAGTGAAGCGGCTGGAATGGCGAACCGGAGCACAAGGAGATGAGAAATGAGGTGCGTTTTAGAAACCTTTCCCGATCACACGGTGTACCATCTTCTGAGTTTCTCATGCATGTTTTCGATGTAGGAAGATGCCCTTGAACCTGGAGATTTGGGACCCATGGGATGGGTACCACGCCGTATTACTTTAAAGGGTCTGCGTTAGCTCACCCAACCTCAGCAAGCCTCTCAGCCCCAAGAGTGTCCACCCTTATGTCTCAATCAGCTGTGGGTCTAGATATGGTCAATCCAGGTGGCATCACAACCCCTGAATGAATTTTGTAAGAATTTCTCTCTCTTTCACTGTCTTAGTTTCACGGGGTTTTAAAAGTAATTGATTTTTATAATGGGGTTTAGCTGCTTTGCACTGCTGTGTTTATGCCGCTTTACACCCACTTGACTCACTTACAGAGAGATAGCAATACATAGGTTTTAAGATTTTTACTAGTCAGATATATTCTTGGGCGGTGAATAGGGGGCGTTGAGTCCAGTTCACTGAGCAAGGAGTAGGTCTTGTCTATTACATATTGGGTTTATGGAACGGTATCTGAGCTAATTTGAAACCCTTGTTTTATGCATCACCCCACCTCACCTTTCCCGTTAAGCAGCCATAGTGTGTTTTCTAAACGTGCGACTCTGTTCTGTTTTGTAATTCAGTTCAAGGGTAGCGGTTTTTACATTCCCTCTATAAGTGATATCTTATGATAAGTGTCTTTTTCTGTGTGACTTATTTCACTTAGAATCGTCGTACCTAAATCCACTCATCATGCTGCTCCTAGCCTTATGAGTTTGATTTCATGGCTGAGTGATATTCCATTGTACATAAGGACCACAACTTCTTTATCCATTCTTCTATTTCCTGGGATGTTTCAGGTGTAACGAAGTGGAGGTTCTTGTGAACAGAGCAGCCCTAAACTTTGGGGTGCCTGTGTCTTGCTGATTTTTAGTTTTCCCAATTTATACGCCCATGAGTGGAAGTGCCCTATGCTCTCTAAGCTGAGTTTTTTAGATGTTTCAGGACACAGCGTACACTTCTCCAGAGTGGCTGTTGGCCATTTACAGCCCGTCCATCAGCGTAGCAAGGCTCCCATTTCTGCATGGCCTGTCCTGCATTTCTGGTTTTGACACTTTATTCAGCATGGCCCTTTTGACCGATGGGAAGCGAGACTTCTTTGTAGCGCTGATTTGCCTTTCCAGGTTGCTTGGTTGGCCAAAAAGGGCGTATGCGTTTTTTCCTGAATATATTCAGGAAAAAACGCATACGCCCTTTTTGGCCAAGGGCATCATTGTCGAGGTTTTGCCGCTTTTCCTGTGCTTTAAAGGCGATTCGAATCTACCTCCTGAAATCTGTTTCCTGCAATTCTGCCTTGCTTTCAAATCCTCTGCGTTGTCTTTCCTCCATATATTTGTGGACGAGAGTTATCATTTCTAACTCTGCAGGTTTGTGAATTGCAGTGCCCCTGAGCTCCATTTTTCAACTCGCTTTCTTGGGAGCTGGCCGCAAAAGCGCAGGATTGCTTCAGGCCCTATTCTGGCTCCGGGAGGCAGGCTGAGCCTGTGGTTAATTCTTCTTCCTGATGGGAAAATAGAGTGACCTGTGGCTGTCCCAACACCTAGAGCTAGTCTCTCATTGCCTCCCCCTCTTCCCGTTCATCCTCAGGACAAATTGCAACCTGTACGGAACAGGAGGTTAAAGGTGCTGATTCTCCAAGGAGGGAGATTGCTAGTAAAGCGGCTGGAATGGCGAACCGGAGCACAAGGAGATGAGAAATGAGGTGCGTTTTAGAAACCTTTCCCGATCACACGGTGTACCATATTCGGGGTTTCTCATGCATGTTTTCGATGTAGGAAGATGCCCTTGAACCTGGAGATTTGGGACCCATGGGATGGGTACCACGCCGTATTACTTTAAAGGGTCTGCGTTAGCTCACCCAACCTCACCAAACCTCTCAGCCCCAAGAGTGTCCACCCTTATGTCTCAATCAGCTGTGGGTCGAGATATGGTCAATCCAGGTGGCATCACAGCCCTTGAACGAATTTTGTAAGTATTTCTCTCTCTTTCACTGTCTTTGTTTCACGGGTTTTTAAAAGTAATTGAGTTTTAGAACGGGGTTTACCTGCTTTTCACTGCTGTGTTTATGCTGCTTTACATCCAGTTAACTCACTTACAGAGAGATATCAATACATAGGTTTTAAGATTCTTACTAGTCAGATACATTCTGGGGCGGTGAATAGGGGGCGTTGAGTCCAGTTCACTGAGCAAGGAGTAGGTCTTGTCTATTACATATTGGGTTTATGGAACGGTATCTGAGCTAATTTGAAACCCTTGTTTTATGCATCACCCCACCTCACCTTTCCCGTTAAGCAGCCATAGTGTGTTTTCTAAACGTGCGACTCTGTTCTGTTTTGCAATTCAGTTCAAGGGTAGCGGTTTTTACATTCCCTCTATAAGTGATATCTTATGATAAGTGTCTTTTTCTGTGTGACTTATTTCACTTAGAATCGTCGTACCTAAATCCACTCATCATGCTGCTACTAGCCTTATGACGTTGATTTCATGGCTGAGTGATATTCCATTGTACATAAGGACCACAACTTCTTTATCCATTCTTCCCTTTCCTGGGATATTTCAGGTGTAACGAAGTGGAGGTTCTTGTCATCAGAGCAGCCCTAAACTTTGGGGTGCCTGTGTCTTGCTGATTTTTAGTTTTCCCAATTTATACGCCCATGAGTGGAAGTGCCCTATGCTCTCTAAGCTGAGTTTTTTAGATGTTTCAGGACACACCGTACACTTCTCCAGAGTGGCTGTTGGCAATTTACAGCCCACACATCAGCGTAGCTAGGCTCCCATTTCTGCATGGCCTGTCCTGCATTTCTGGTTTTGACACTTTATTCAGCATGGCCCTTTTGACCGATGGGAAGCGAGACTTCTTTGTAGCGCTGATTTGCATTTCCAGGTTGCTTGGTTGGCCAAAAAGGGCGTAGGCGTTTTTTCCTGAATATATTCAGGAAAAGACGCATACGCCCTTTTTGGCCAAGGGCATCATTGTCGAGGTTGTGCCGCTTTTCCTGTGCTTTAAAGGCGATTCGAATCTACCTCCTTAAATCTGTTTCCTGCAATTCTGCCTTGCTTTCAAATCCTCTTTGTTGCCTTCCCTCCATATATTTGTGGACGAGAGTTATGATTTCTAACTCTGCAGGTTTGTGAATAGCAGTGCCCCTGAGCTCCATTTTTCAACTCGCTTTCTTGGGAGCTGGCCGCAAAAGCGCAGGATTGCTTCAGGCCCTATTGTGGCTCCGGGCGGCAGGCTGAGCCTGTGGTTAATTCTTCTTCCTGATGGGAAAATAGAGTGACCTGTGCCTTTCCCGACACCTAGAGCTAGTCTCTCATTGGTTCCCCCTCTTCCCGTTCATCCTCAGGACAAATTGCAACCTGTACGGAACAGGAGGTTAAAGGTGCTGATTCTCCAAGGAGGGAGATTGCTAGTAAAGCGGCTGGAATGGTGAACCGGAGCACAAGGAGATGAGAAATGAGGTGCGTTTTAGAAACCTTTCCCGATCACACGGTGTACCATCTTCTGGGTTTCTCATGCATGTTTTCGATGTAGGAAGATGCCCTTGAACCTTGAGATTTGGGACCCATGGGATGGGTACCACGCCGTATTACTTTAAAGGGTCTGCGTTAGCTCACCCAACCTCATCAAACCTCTCAGCCCCAAGAGTGTCCACCCTTATGTCTCAATCAGCTGTGGGTCTAGATATGGTCATTCCAGGTGGAATCACAGACCCTGAACGAATTTTGTAAGCATTTCTCTCTCTTTTACTGTATTTGTTTCACGGGATTTTAAAAGTAATTGATTTTTAGAATGGGGTTTAGCTGCTTTTCGCTGCTGTGCTTATGCCGTTTTACACCCACTTGACTCACTTACAGAGAGATATCAATACATAGGTTTTAAGATTCTTACTAGTCAGATATATTCTTGGGCGTTGAATAGGGGGTGTTGAGTCCAATTCATTGAGCAAGGAGTAGGTCTTGTCTATTACATATTGAGTGTATGGAACGGTATCTGAGCTTACATATTGGGTTTATGGAACGGTATCTGAGCTAATTTTTTTTTTTTTTTTTTTTTTTTATAAATTTATTTATTTATTTATTTTGAGCTAATTTGAAACCCTTGTTTTATGCATCACCCCACCTCACCTTTCCCGTTAAGCAGCCATGGTGTGTTTTCTAAGCGTGTGACTCTGTTCTGTTTTGTAATTCAGTTCAAGGGTAGCGGTTTTTACATTTCCTCTATAAGTGCTATCTTATGATAAGTGTCTTTTTCTGTGTGACTTATTTAACTTAGAATCGTCGTACCTAAATCCACTCATCATGCTGCTACTAGCCTTATGACGTTGATTTCATGGCTGAGTGATATTCCATTGTACATAAGGACCACAACTTCTTTATCCATTCTTCTCTTTCTTGGGATGTTTAAGGTGTAACCAAGTGGAGGTTCTTGTCAACAGAGCAGTCCTAAACTTTGGGGTGCCTGTGTCTTGCTGATTTTTAGTTTTCCCAATTTATCCGCCCATGAGTGGAAGTTCCCTATGCTCTCTCAGCTGAGTTTTTTAGATGTTTCAGGACACACCATACACTTCTCCAGAGTGGCTGTTGGCAATTTACATCCCGCCCATCAGCGTAGCAAGGCTCCCATTTCTGCATGGCCTGTCCTGCATTTCTCGTTTTGACACTTTATTCAGCATGGCCCTTTTGATCGATGGGAAGCGAGAGTTCTTTGTAGCGCTGATTTGCCTTTCCAAGTTGCTTGGTTGGCCAAAAAGGGCGTATGCGTTTTTTCCTGAATATATTCAGGAAAAAACGCATACGCCCTTTTTGGCCAAGGGCATCATTGTCGAGGTTTTGCCGCTTCTCCTGTGCTTTAAAGGCGATTCGAATCTACCTCCTGAAATCTGTTTCCTGCAATTCTGCCTTGCTTTCAAATCCTCTTCGTAGCCTTCCCTCCATATATTTGTGGACGAGAGTTATCATTTCTAACTCTGCAGGTTTGTGAATTGCAGTGCCCCTGAGCTCCATTTTTCAACTCGCTTTCTTGGGAGCTGGCCGCAAAAGCGCAGGATTGCTTCAGGCCCTATTCTGGCTCCAGGCGGCAGGCTGAACCTGTGGTTCATTCTTCTTCCTAATGGGAAAATAGAGTGACCTGTGCCTGTCCCAACACCTAGAGCTAGTCTCTCATTGGTTCCCCTTCTTCCCGTTCATCCTCAGGACAAATTGCAACCTGTACGGAACAGGAGGTTAAAGGTGCTGATTCTCCAAGGAGGGAGATTGCTAGTAAAGCGGCTGGAATGGCGAACCGGAGCACAAGGAGATGAGAAATGAGGTGCGTTTTAGAAACCTTTCCCGATCACACGGTGTACCATCTTCTGAGTTTCTCATGCATGTTTTCGATGTAGGAAGATGCCCTTGAACCTGGAGATTTGGGACCCATGGGATGGGTACCACGCCGTATTACTTTAAAGGGTCTGCGTTAGCTCACCCAACCTCAGCAAGCCTCTCAGCCCCAAGAGTGTCCACCCTTATGTCTCAATCAGCTGTGGGTCTAGATATGGTCAATCCAGGTGGCATCGCAACCCCTGAATGAATTTTGTAAGAATTTCTCTCTCTTTCACTGTCTTAGTTTCACGGGGTTTTAAAAGTAATTGATTTTTATAATGGGGTTTAGCTGCTTTGCACTGCTGTGTTTATGCCGCTTTACACCCACTTGACTCACTTACAGAGAGATAGCAATACATAGGTTTTAAGATTTTTACTAGTCAGATATATTCTTGGGCGGTGAATAGGGGGCGTTGAGTCCAGTTCATTGAGCAAGGAGTAGGTCTTGTCTATTACATATTGGGTTTATGGAACGGTATCTGAGCTAATTTGAAACCCTTGTTTTATGCATCACCCCACCTCACCTTTCCCGTTAAGCAGCCATAGTGTGTTTTCTAAACGTGCGACTCTGTTCTGTTTTGTAATTCAGTTCAAGGGTAGCGGTTTTTACATTCCCTCTATAAGTGATATCTTATGATAAGTGTCTTTTTCTGTGTGACTTATTTCACTTAGAATCGTCGTACCTAAATCCACTCATCATGCTGCTCCTAGCCTTATGAGTTTGATTTCATGGCTGAGTGATATTCCATTGTACATAAGGACCACAACTTCTTTATCCATTCTTCTTTTTCCTGGGATGTTTCAGGTGTAACGAAGTGGAGGTTCTTGTGAACAGAGCAGCCCTAAACTTTGGGGTGCCTGTGTCTTGCTGATTTTTAGTTTTCCCAATTTATACGCCCATGAGTGGAAGTGCCCTATGCTCTCTAAGCTGAGTTTTTTAGATGTTTCAGGACACACCGTACACTTCTCCAGAGTGGCTGTTGGCCATGTACAGCCCGCCCATCAGCGTAGCAAGGCTCCCATTTCTGCATGGCCTGTCCTGCATTTCTGGTTTTGACACTATATTCAGCATGGCCCTTTTGACCGATGGGAAGCGAGACTTCTTTGTAGCGCTGATTTGCCTTTCCAGGTTGCTTGGTTGGCCAAAAAGGGCGTAGGCGTTTTTTCCTGAATATATTCAGGAAAAGACGCATACGCCCTTTTTGGCCAAGGGCATCATTGTCGAGGTTGTGCCGCTTTTCCTGTGCTTTAAAGGCGATTCGAATCTACCTCCTTAAATCTGTTTCCTGCAATTCTGCCTTGCTTTCAAATCCTCTTTGTTGCCTTCCCTCCATATATTTGTGGACGAGAGTTATCATTTCTAACTCTGCAGGTTTGTGAATTGCAGTGCCCCTGAGCTCCATTTTTCAACTCGCTTTCTTGGGAGCTGGCCGCAAAAGCGCAGGATTGCTTCAGGCCCTATTCTGGCTCCAGGCGGCAGGCTGAACCTGTGGTTCATTCTTCTTCCTAATGGGAAAATAGAGTGACCTGGGCCTGTCCCAACACCTAGAGCTAGTCTCTCATTGGTTCCCCCTCTTCCCGTTCATCCTCAGGACAAATTGCAACCTGTACGGAACAGGAGGTTAAAGGTGCTGATTCTCCAAGGAGGGAGATTGCTAGTGAAGCGGCTGGAATGGCGAACCGGAGCACAAGGAGATGAGAAATGAGGTGCGTTTTAGAAACCTTTCCCGATCACACGGTGTACCATCTTCTGAGTTTCTCATGCATGTTTTCGATGTAGGAAGATGCCCTTGAACCTGGAGATTTGGGACCCATGGGATGGGTACCACGCCGTATTACTTTAAAGGGTCTGCGTTAGCTCACCCAACCTCAGCAAGCCTCTCAGCCCCAAGAGTGTCCACCCTTATGTCTCAATCAGCTGTGGGTCTAGATATGGTCAATCCAGGTGGCATCACAACCCCTGAATGAATTTTGTAAGAATTTCTCTCTCTTTCACTGTCTTAGTTTCACGGGGTTTTAAAAGTAATTGATTTTTATAATGGGGTTTAGCTGCTTTGCACTGCTGTGTTTATGCCGCTTTACACCCACTTGACTCACTTACAGAGAGATAGCAATACATAGGTTTTAAGATTTTTACTAGTCAGATATATTCTTGGGCGGTGAATAGGGGGCGTTGAGTCCAGTTCACTGAGCAAGGAGTAGGTCTTGTCTATTACATATTGGGTTTATGGAACGGTATCTGAGCTAATTTGAAACCCTTGTTTTATGCATCACCCCACCTCACCTTTCCCGTTAAGCAGCCATAGTGTGTTTTCTAAACGTGCGACTCTGTTCTGTTTTGTAATTCAGTTCAAGGGTAGCGGTTTTTACTTTCCCTCTATAAGTGATATCTTATGATAAGTGTCTTTTTCTGTGTGACTTATTTCACTTAGAATCGTCGTACCTAAATCCACTCATCATGCGGCTCCTAGCCTTATGACGTTGATTTCATGGCTGAGTGATATTCCATTGTACATAAGGACCACAACTTCTTTATCCATTCTTCTTTTTCCTGGGATATTTCAGGTGTAACGAAGTGGAGGTTCTTGTCAACAGAGCAGCCCTAAACTTTGGGGTGCCTGTGTCTTGCTGATTTTTAGTTTTCCCAATTTATACGCCCATGAGTGGAAGTGCCCTGTGCTCTCTAAGCTGAGTTTTTTAGATGTTTCAGGACACACCGTACACTTCTCCAGAGTGGCTGTTGGCAATTTACAGCCCGCCCATCAGCGTAGCAAGGCTCCCATTTCTCCATGGCCTGTCCTGCATTTCTGGTTTTGACACTTTATTCAGCATGGCCCTTTTGACCGATGGGAAGCGAGACTACTTTGTAGCGCTGATTTGCCTTTCCAGGTTGCTGGGTTGGCCAAAAAGGGCGTATGCGTTTTTTCTTGAATATATTCAGGAAAAACTCCTACGCCCTTTTTGGCCAAGGGCATCATTCTCGAGGTTTTGCCGCTTTTCCTGTGCTTTAAAGGCGATTCGAATCTACCTCCTGAAATCTGTTTCCTGCAATTCTGCCTTGCTTTCAAATCCTCTGCGTTGTCTTTCCTCCATATATTTGTGGACGAGAGTTATCATTTCTAACTCTGCAGGTTTGTGAATTGCAGTGCCCCCGAGCTCCATTTTTCAACTCGCTTTCTTGGGAGCTGGCCGCAAAAGCGCAGGATTGCTTCAGGCCCTATTCTGGCTCCGGGCGGCAGGCTGAGCCTGTGGTTAATTCTTCTTCCTGATGGGAAAATAGAGTGACCTGTGCCTGTCCCAACACCTAGAGCTATTCTCTCATTGGTTCTCCCTCTTCCCGTTCATCCTCAGGACAAATTGCAACCTGTACGGAACAGGAGGTTAAAGGTGCTGATTCTCCAAGGAGGGAGATTGCTACTAAAGCGCCTGGAATGGCGAACCGGAGCGCAAGGAGATGAGAAATGAGGTGCGTTTTAGAAACCTTTCCCGATCACACGGTGTACCATCTTCGGGGTTTCTCATGCATGTTTTCGATGTAGGAAGATGCCCTTGAACCTTGAGATTTGGGACCCATGGGATAGGTACCACGCCGTATTACTGTAAAGGGTCTGCGTTAGCTCACCCAACCTCACCAAACCTCTCAGCCCCAAGAGTGTCCACCCTTATGTCTCAATCAGCTGTGGGTCTAGATATGGTCAATCCAGGTGGCATCACAGACCCTGAACGAATTTTGTAAGCATTTCTCTCTCTTTCACTGTATTTGTTTCACGGGTTTTTAAAGGTAATTGATTTTTATAATGGGGTTTAGCTGCTTTGCACTGCTGTGTTTATGCCGCTTTACACCCACTAGACACTTACAGATAGATATCAATACATAGGTTTTAAGATTCTTACTAATCAGATATATTCCTGGGCGGTGAATAGGGGGTGTTGAGTCCAGTTCACTGAGCAAGGAGTAGGTCTTGTCTATTACATATTGGGTTTATGGAACGGTATCTGAGCTAATTTGAAACCCTTGTTTTATGCATCACCCCACCTCACCTTTCCCGTTAAGCAGCCATAGTGTGTTTTCTAAACGTGCGACTCTGTTCTGTTTTGCAATTCAGTTCAAGGGTAGCGGTTTTTACATTCCCTCTATAAGTGATATCTTATGATAAGTGTCTTTTTCTGTGTGACTTATTTCACTTAGAATCGTCGTACCTAAAT
Organism: Balaenoptera ricei; assembly: GCF_028023285.1. Lineage (NCBI taxonomy): Eukaryota > Metazoa > Chordata > Mammalia > Artiodactyla > Balaenopteridae > Balaenoptera > Balaenoptera ricei. The sequence continues at coordinate 71,234,365 of NC_082654.1, forward strand.
CCACTCATCATGCTGCTACTAGCCTTATGACGTTGATTTCATGGCTGAGTGATATTCCATTGTACATAAGGACCACAACTTCTTTATCCATTCTTCCCTTTCCTGGGATATTTCAGGTGTAACGAAGTGGAGGTTCTTGTCATCAGAGCAGCCCTAAACTTTGGGGTGCCTGTGTCTTGCTGATTTTTAGTTTTCCCAATTTATACGCCCATGAGTGGAAGTGCCCTATGCTCTCTAAGCTGAGTTTTTTAGATGTTTCAGGACACACCGTACACTTCTCCAGAGTGGCTGTTGGCAATTTACAGCCCGCCCATCAGCGTAGCAAGGCTCCCATTTCTCCATGGCCTGTCCTGCATTTCTGGTTTTGACACTTTATTCAGCATGGCCCTTTTGACCGATGGGAAGCGAGACTTATTTGTAGCGCTGATTTGCCTTTCCAGGTTGCTTGGTTGGCCAAAAAGGGCGTAGGCGTTTTTTCCTGAATATATTCAGGAAAAAACGCCTACGCCCTTTTTGGCCAAGGGCATCATTCTCGAGGTTTTGCCGCTTTTCCTGTGCTTTAAAGGCGATTCGAATCTACCTCCTGAAATCTGTTTCCTGCAATTCTGCCTTGCTTTCAAATCCTCTTCGTTGCCTTCCCTCCATATATTTGTGGACGAGAGTTATCATTTCTAACCGTGCAGGTTTGTGAATTGCAGTGCCCCTGAGCTCCATTTTTCAACTCGCTTTCTTGGGAGCTGGCCGCAAAAGCGCAGGATTGCTTCAGGCCCTATTCTGGCTGCGGGCGGCAGGCTGAGCCGGTGGTTGATCCTTCTTCCTGATGGGAAAATTGAGTGACCTGTGCCTGTCCCAACACCTAGAGCTAGTCTCTCATTGGTTCCCCCTCTTCCCGTTCATCCTCAGGACAAATTGCAACCTGTACGGAACAGGAGGTTAAAGGTGCTGATTCTCCAAGGAGGGAGATTGCTAGTAAAGCGGCTGGAATGGCGAACCGGAGCACAAGGAGATGAGAAATGAGGTGCGTTTTAGAAACCTTTCCCGATCACACGGTGTACCATCTTCTGGGTTTCTCATGCATGTTTTCGATGTAGGAAGATGCCCTTGAACCTTGAGATTTGGGACCCATGGGATGGGTACCACGCCGTATTACTTTAAAGGGTCTGCGTTAGCTCACCCAACCTCACCAAACCTCTCAGCCCCAAGAGTGTCCACCCTTATGTCTCAATCAGCTGTGGGTCTAGATATGGTCATTCCAGGTGGAATCACAGACCCTGAACGAATTTTGTAAGCATTTCTCTCTCTTTTACTGTATTTGTTTCACGGGATTTTAAAAGTAATTGATTTTTAGAATGGGGTTTAGCTGCTTTTCGCTGCTGTGTTTATGCCGTTTTACACCCACTTGACTCACTTACAGAGAGATATCAATACATAGGTTTTAAGATTCTTACTAGTCAGATATATTCTTGGGCGTTGAATAGGGGGTGTTGAGTCCAATTCATTGAGCAAGGAGTAGGTCTTGTCTATTACATATTGAGTGTATGGAACGGTATCTGAGCTTACATATTGGGTTTATGGAACGGTATCTGAGCTAATTTGAAACCCTTGTTTTATGCATCACCCCACCTCACCTTTCCCGTTAAGCAGCCATGGTGTGTTTTCTAAGCGTGTGACTCTGTTCTGTTTTGTAATTCAGTTCAAGGGTAGCGGTTTTTACATTTCCTCTATAAGTGCTATCTTATGATAAGTGTCTTTTTCTGTGTGACTTATTTAACTTAGAATCGTCGTACCTAAATCCACTCATCATGCTGCTACTAGCCTTATGACGTTGATTTCATGGCTGAGTGATATTCCATTGTACATAAGGACCACAACTTCTTTATCCATTCTTCTCTTTCTTGGGATGTTTAAGGTGTAACCAAGTGGAGGTTCTTGTCAACAGAGCAGTCCTAAACTTTGGGGTGCCTGTGTCTTGCTGATTTTTAGTTTTCCCAATTTATCCGCCCATGAGTGGAAGTTCCCTATGCTCTCTCAGCTGAGTTTTTTAGATGTTTCAGGACACACCATACACTTCTCCAGAGTGGCTGTTGGCAATTTACATCCCGCCCATCAGCGTAGCAAGGCTCCCATTTCTGCATGGCCTGTCCTGCATTTCTCGTTTTGACACTTTATTCAGCATGGCCCTTTTGATCGATGGGAAGCGAGAGTTCTTTGTAGCGCTGATTTGCCTTTCCAAGTTGCTTGGTTGGCCAAAAAGGGCGTATGCGTTTTTTCCTGAATATATTCAGGAAAAAACGCATACGCCCTTTTTGGCCAAGGGCATCATTGTCGAGGTTTTGCCGCTTCTCCTGTGCTTTAAAGGCGATTCGAATCTACCTCCTGAAATCTGTTTCCTGCAATTCTGCCTTGCTTTCAAATCCTCTTCGTAGCCTTCCCTCCATATATTTGTGGACGAGAGTTATCATTTCTAACTCTGCAGGTTTGTGAATTGCAGTGCCCCTGAGCTCCATTTTTCAACTCGCTTTCTTGGGAGCTGGCCGCAAAAGCGCAGGATTGCTTCAGGCCCTATTCTGGCTCCAGGCGGCAGGCTGAACCTGTGGTTCATTCTTCTTCCTAATGGGAAAATAGAGTGACCTGTGCCTGTCCCAACACCTAGAGCTAGTCTCTCATTGGTTCCCCCTCTTCCCGTTCATCCTCAGGACAAATTGCAACCTGTACGGAACAGGAGGTTAAAGGTGCTGATTCTCCAAGGAGGGAGATTGCTAGTGAAGCGGCTGGAATGGCGAACCGGAGCACAAGGAGATGAGAAATGAGGTGCGTTTTAGAAACCTTTCCCGATCACACGGTGTACCATCTTCTGAGTTTCTCATGCATGTTTTCGATGTAGGAAGATGCCCTTGAACCTGGAGATTTGGGACCCATGGGATGGGTACCACGCCGTATTACTTTAAAGGGTCTGCGTTAGCTCACCCAACCTCAGCAAGCCTCTCAGCCCCAAGAGTGTCCACCCTTATGTCTCAATCAGCTGTGGGTCTAGATATGGTCAATCCAGGTGGCATCACAACCCCTGAATGAATTTTGTAAGAATTTCTCTCTCTTTCACTGTCTTAGTTTCACGGGGTTTTAAAAGTAATTGATTTTTATAATGGGGTTTAGCTGCTTTGCACTGCTGTGTTTATGCCGCTTTACACCCACTTGACTCACTTACAGAGAGATAGCAATACATAGGTTTTAAGATTTTTACTAGTCAGATATATTCTTGGGCGGTGAATAGGGGGCGTTGAGTCCAGTTCACTGAGCAAGGAGTAGGTCTTGTCTATTACATATTGGGTTTATGGAACGGTATCTGAGCTAATTTGAAACCCTTGTTTTATGCATCACCCCACCTCACCTTTCCCGTTAAGCAGCCATAGTGTGTTTTCTAAACGTGCGACTCTGTTCTGTTTTGTAATTCAGTTCAAGGGTAGCGGTTTTTACTTTCCCTCTATAAGTGATATCTTATGATAAGTGTCTTTTTCTGTGTGACTTATTTCACTTAGAATCGTCGTACCTAAATCCACTCATCATGCGGCTCCTAGCCTTATGACGTTGATTTCATGGCTGAGTGATATTCCATTGTACATAAGGACCACAACTTCTTTATCCATTCTTCTCTTTCCTGGGATATTTCAGGTGTAACGAAGTGGAGGTTCTTGTCAACAGAGCAGCCCTAAACTTTGGGGTGCCTGTGTCTTGCTGATTTTTAGTTTTCCCAATTTATACGCCCATGAGTGGAAGTGCCCTGTGCTCTCTAAGCTGAGTTTTTTAGATGTTTCAGGACACACCGTACACTTCTCCAGAGTGGCTGTTGGCAATTTACAGCCCGCCCATCAGCGTAGCAAGGCTCCCATTTCTCCATGGCCTGTCCTGCATTTCTGGTTTTGACACTTTATTCAGCATGGCCCTTTTGACCGATGGGAAGCGAGACTACTTTGTAGCGCTGATTTGCCTTTCCAGGTTGCTGGGTTGGCCAAAAAGGGCGTATGCGTTTTTTCTTGAATATATTCAGGAAAAACTCCTACGCCCTTTTTGGCCAAGGGCATCATTCTCGAGGTTTTGCCGCTTTTCCTGTGCTTTAAAGGCGATTCGAATCTACCTCCTGAAATCTGTTTCCTGCAATTCTGCCTTGCTTTCAAATCCTCTGCGTTGTCTTTCCTCCATATATTTGTGGACGAGAGTTATCATTTCTAACTCTGCAGGTTTGTGAATTGCAGTGCCCCCGAGCTCCATTTTTCAACTCGCTTTCTTGGGAGCTGGCCGCAAAAGCGCAGGATTGCTTCAGGCCCTATTCTGGCTCCGGGCGGCAGGCTGAGCCTGTGGTTAATTCTTCTTCCTGATGGGAAAATAGAGTGACCTGTGCCTGTCCCAACACCTAGAGCTATTCTCTCATTGGTTCTCCCTCTTCCCGTTCATCCTCAGGACAAATTGCAACCTGTACGGAACAGGAGGTTAAAGGTGCTGATTCTCCAAGGAGGGAGATTGCTACTAAAGCGCCTGGAATGGCGAACCGGAGCGCAAGGAGATGAGAAATGAGGTGCGTTTTAGAAACCTTTCCCGATCACACGGTGTACCATCTTCGGGGTTTCTCATGCATGTTTTCGATGTAGGAAGATGCCCTTGAACCTTGAGATTTGGGACCCATGGGATAGGTACCACGCCGTATTACTGTAAAGGGTCTGCGTTAGCTCACCCAACCTCACCAAACCTCTCAGCCCCAAGAGTGTCCACCCTTATGTCTCAATCAGCTGTGGGTCTAGATATGGTCAATCCAGGTGGCATCACAGACCCTGAACGAATTTTGTAAGCATTTCTCTCTCTTTCACTGTATTTGTTTCACGGGTTTTTAAAGGTAATTGATTTTTATAATGGGGTTTAGCTGCTTTGCACTGCTGTGTTTATGCCGCTTTACACCCACTAGACACTTACAGATAGATATCAATACATAGGTTTTAAGATTCTTACTAATCAGATATATTCCTGGGCGGTGAATAGGGGGTGTTGAGTCCAGTTCACTGAGCAAGGAGTAGGTCTTGTCTATTACATATTGGGTTTATGGAACGGTATCTGAGCTAATTTGAAACCCTTGTTTTATGCATCACCCCACCTCACCTTTCCCGTTAAGCAGCCATAGTGTGTTTTCTAAACGTGCGACTCTGTTCTGTTTTGCAATTCAGTTCAAGGGTAGCGGTTTTTACATTCCCTCTATAAGTGATATCTTATGATAAGTGTCTTTTTCTGTGTGACTTATTTCACTTAGAATCGTCGTACCTAAATCCACTCATCATGCTGCTACTAGCCTTATGACGTTGATTTCATGGCTGAGTGATATTCCATTGTACATAAGGACCACAACTTCTTTATCCATTCTTCCCTTTCCTGGGATATTTCAGGTGTAACGAAGTGGAGGTTCTTGTCATCAGAGCAGCCCTAAACTTTGGGGTGCCTGTGTCTTGCTGATTTTTAGTTTTCCCAATTTATACGCCCATGAGTGGAAGTGCCCTATGCTCTCTAAGCTGAGTTTTTTAGATGTTTCAGGACACACCGTACACTTCTCCAGAGTGGCTGTTGGCAATTTACAGCCCGCCCATCAGCGTAGCAAGGCTCCCATTTCTCCATGGCCTGTCCTGCATTTCTGGTTTTGACACTTTATTCAGCATGGCCCTTTTGACCGATGGGAAGCGAGACTTATTTGTAGCGCTGATTTGCCTTTCCAGGTTGCTTGGTTGGCCAAAAAGGGCGTATGCGTTTTTTCCTGAATATATTCAGGAAAAAACGCCTACGCCCTTTTTGGCCAAGGGCATCATTCTCGAGGTTTTGCCGCTTTTCCTGTGCTTTAAAGGCGATTCGAATCTACCTCCTGAAATCTGTTTCCTGCAATTCTGCCTTGCTTTCAAATCCTCTTCGTTGCCTTCCCTCCATATATTTGTGGACGAGAGTTATCATTTCTAACCGTGCAGGTTTGTGAATTGCAGTGCCCCTGAGCTCCATTTTTCAACTCGCTTTCTTGGGAGCTGGCCGCAAAAGCGCAGGATTGCTTCAGGCCCTATTCTGGCTGCGGGCGGCAGGCTGAGCCGGTGGTTGATCCTTCTTCCTGATGGGAAAATTGAGTGACCTGTGCCTGTCCCAACACCTAGAGCTAGTCTCTCATTGGTTCCCCCTCTTCCCGTTCATCCTCAGGACAAATTGCAACCTGTACGGAACAGGAGGTTAAAGGTGCTGATTCTCCAAGGAGGGAGATTGCTAGTAAAGCGGCTGGAATGGCGAACCGGAGCACAAGGAGATGAGAAATGAGGTGCGTTTTAGAAACCTTTCCCGATCACACGGTGTACCATCTTCTGGGTTTCTCATGCATGTTTTCGATGTAGGAAGATGCCCTTGAACCTTGAGATTTGGGACCCATGGGATGGGTACCACGCCGTATTACTTTAAAGGGTCTGCGTTAGCTCACCCAACCTCACCAAACCTCTCAGCCCCAAGAGTGTCCACCCTTATGTCTCAATCAGCTGTGGGTCTAGATATGGTCATTCCAGGTGGAATCACAGACCCTGAACGAATTTTGTAAGCATTTCTCTCTCTTTTACTGTATTTGTTTCACGGGATTTTAAAAGTAATTGATTTTTAGAATGGGGTTTAGCTGCTTTTCGCTGCTGTGTTTATGCCGTTTTACACCCACTTGACTCACTTACAGAGAGATATCAATACATAGGTTTTAAGATTCTTACTAGTCAGATATATTCTTGGGCGTTGAATAGGGGGTGTTGAGTCCAATTCATTGAGCAAGGAGTAGGTCTTGTCTATTACATATTGAGTGTATGGAACGGTATCTGAGCTTACATATTGGGTTTATGGAACGGTATCTGAGCTAATTTGAAACCCTTGTTTTATGCATCACCCCACCTCACCTTTCCCGTTAAGCAGCCATGGTGTGTTTTCTAAGCGTGTGACTCTGTTCTGTTTTGTAATTCAGTTCAAGGGTAGCGGTTTTTACATTTCCTCTATAAGTGCTATCTTATGATAAGTGTCTTTTTCTGTGTGACTTATTTAACTTAGAATCGTCGTACCTAAATCCACTCATCATGCTGCTACTAGCCTTATGACGTTGATTTCATGGCTGAGTGATATTCCATTGTACATAAGGACCACAACTTCTTTATCCATTCTTCTCTTTCTTGGGATGTTTAAGGTGTAACCAAGTGGAGGTTCTTGTCAACAGAGCAGTCCTAAACTTTGGGGTGCCTGTGTCTTGCTGATTTTTAGTTTTCCCAATTTATCCGCCCATGAGTGGAAGTTCCCTATGCTCTCTCAGCTGAGTTTTTTAGATGTTTCAGGACACACCATACACTTCTCCAGAGTGGCTGTTGGCAATTTACATCCCGCCCATCAGCGTAGCAAGGCTCCCATTTCTGCATGGCCTGTCCTGCATTTCTCGTTTTGACACTTTATTCAGCATGGCCCTTTTGATCGATGGGAAGCGAGAGTTCTTTGTAGCGCTGATTTGCCTTTCCAAGTTGCTTGGTTGGCCAAAAAGGGCGTATGCGTTTTTTCCTGAATATATTCAGGAAAAAACGCATACGCCCTTTTTGGCCAAGGGCATCATTGTCGAGGTTTTGCCGCTTCTCCTGTGCTTTAAAGGCGATTCGAATCTACCTCCTGAAATCTGTTTCCTGCAATTCTGCCTTGCTTTCAAATCCTCTTCGTAGCCTTCCCTCCATATATTTGTGGACGAGAGTTATCATTTCTAACTCTGCAGGTTTGTGAATTGCAGTGCCCCTGAGCTCCATTTTTCAACTCGCTTTCTTGGGAGCTGGCCGCAAAAGCGCAGGATTGCTTCAGGCCCTATTCTGGCTCCAGGCGGCAGGCTGAACCTGTGGTTCATTCTTCTTCCTAATGGGAAAATAGAGTGACCTGTGCCTGTCCCAACACCTAGAGCTAGTCTCTCATTGGTTCCCCCTCTTCCCGTTCATCCTCAGGACAAATTGCAACCTGTACGGAACAGGAGGTTAAAGGTGCTGATTCTCCAAGGAGGGAGATTGCTAGTGAAGCGGCTGGAATGGCGAACCGGAGCACAAGGAGATGAGAAATGAGGTGCGTTTTAGAAACCTTTCCCGATCACACGGTGTACCATCTTCTGAGTTTCTCATGCATGTTTTCGATGTAGGAAGATGCCCTTGAACCTGGAGATTTGGGACCCATGGGATGGGTACCACGCCGTATTACTTTAAAGGGTCTGCGTTAGCTCACCCAACCTCAGCAAGCCTCTCAGCCCCAAGAGTGTCCACCCTTATGTCTCAATCAGCTGTGGGTCTAGATATGGTCAATCCAGGTGGCATCACAACCCCTGAATGAATTTTGTAAGAATTTCTCTCTCTTTCACTGTCTTAGTTTCACGGGGTTTTAAAAGTAATTGATTTTTATAATGGGGTTTAGCTGCTTTGCACTGCTGTGTTTATGCCGCTTTACACCCACTTGACTCACTTACAGAGAGATAGCAATACATAGGTTTTAAGATTTTTACTAGTCAGATATATTCTTGGGCGGTGAATAGGGGGCGTTGAGTCCAGTTCACTGAGCAAGGAGTAGGTCTTGTCTATTACATATTGGGTTTATGGAACGGTATCTGAGCTAATTTGAAACCCTTGTTTTATGCATCACCCCACCTCACCTTTCCCGTTAAGCAGCCATAGTGTGTTTTCTAAACGTGCGACTCTGTTCTGTTTTGTAATTCAGTTCAAGGGTAGCGGTTTTTACATTCCCTCTATAAGTGATATCTTATGATAAGTGTCTTTTTCTGTGTGACTTATTTCACTTAGAATCGTCGTACCTAAATCCACTCATCATGCTGCTCCTAGCCTTATGAGTTTGATTTCATGGCTGAGTGATATTCCATTGTACATAAGGACCACAACTTCTTTATCCATTCTTCTATTTCCTGGGATGTTTCAGGTGTAACGAAGTGGAGGTTCTTGTGAACAGAGCAGCCCTAAACTTTGGGGTGCCTGTGTCTTGCTGATTTTTAGTTTTCCCAATTTATACGCCCATGAGTGGAAGTGCCCTATGCTCTCTAAGCTGAGTTTTTTAGATGTTTCAGGACACACCGTACACTTCTCCAGAGTGGCTGTTGGCCATTTACAGCCCGCCCATCAGCGTAGCAAGGCTCCCATTTCTGCATGGCCTGTCCTGCATTTCTGGTTTTGACACTTTATTCAGCATGGCCCTTTTGACCGATGGGAAGCGAGACTTCTTTGTAGCGCTGATTTGCCTTTCCAGGTTGCTTGGTTGGCCAAAAAGGGCGTATGCGTTTTTTCCTGAATATATTCAGGAAAAAACGCATACGCCCTTTTTGGCCAAGGGCATCATTGTCGAGGTTTTGCCGCTTTTCCTGTGCTTTAAAGGCGATTCGAATCTACCTCCTGAAATCTGTTTCCTGCAATTCTGCCTTGCTTTCAAATCCTCTGCGTTGTCTTTCCTCCATATATTTGTGGACGAGAGTTATCATTTCTAACTCTGCAGGTTTGTGAATTGCAGTGCCCCCGAGCTCCATTTTTCAACTCGCTTTCTTGGGAGCTGGCCGCAAAAGCGCAGGATTGCTTCAGGCCCTATTCTGGCTCCGGGCGGCAGGCTGAGCCTGTGGTTAATTCTTCTTCCTGATGGGAAAATAGAGTGACCTGTGCCTGTCCCAACACCTAGAGCTATTCTCTCATTGGTTCTCCCTCTTCCCGTTCATCCTCAGGACAAATTGCAACCTGTACGGAACAGGAGGTTAAAGGTGCTGATTCTCCAAGGAGGGAGATTGCTACTAAAGCGCCTGGAATGGCGAACCGGAGCGCAAGGAGATGAGAAATGAGGTGCGTTTTAGAAACCTTTCCCGATCACACGGTGTACCATCTTCGGGGTTTCTCATGCATGTTTTCGATGTAGGAAGATGCCCTTGAACCTTGAGATTTGGGACCCATGGGATAGGTACCACGCCGTATTACTGTAAAGGGTCTGCGTTAGCTCACCCAACCTCACCAAACCTCTCAGCCCCAAGAGTGTCCACCCTTATGTCTCAATCAGCTGTGGGTCTAGATATGGTCAATCCAGGTGGCATCACAGACCCTGAACGAATTTTGTAAGCATTTGTCTCTCTTTCACTGTATTTGTTTCACGGGTTTTTAAAGGTAATTGATTTTTATAATGGGGTTTAGCTGCTTTGCACTGCTGTGTTTATGCCGCTTTACACCCACTAGACACTTACAGATAGATATCAATACATAGGTTTTAAGATTCTTACTAATCAGATATATTCCTGGGCGGTGAATAGGGGGTGTTGAGTCCAGTTCACTGAGCAAGGAGTAGGTCTTGTCTATTACATATTGGGTTTATGGAACGGTATCTGAGCTAATTTGAAACCCTTGTTTTATGCATCACCCCACCTCACCTTTCCCGTTAAGCAGCCATAGTGTGTTTTCTAAACGTGCGACTCTGTTCTGTTTTGCAATTCAGTTCAAGGGTAGCGGTTTTTACATTCCCTCTATAAGTGATATCTTATGATAAGTGTCTTTTTCTGTGTGACTTATTTCACTTAGAATCGTCGTACCTAAATCCACTCATCATGCTGCTACTAGCCTTATGACGTTGATTTCATGGCTGAGTGATATTCCATTGTACATAAGGACCACAACTTCTTTATCCATTCTTCCCTTTCCTGGGATATTTCAGGTGTAACGAAGTGGAGGTTCTTGTCATCAGAGCAGCCCTAAACTTTGGGGTGCCTGTGTCTTGCTGATTTTTAGTTTTCCCAATTTATACGCCCATGAGTGGAAGTGCCCTATGCTCTCTAAGCTGAGTTTTTTAGATGTTTCAGGACACACCGTACACTTCTCCAGAGTGGCTGTTGGCAATTTACAGCCCGCCCATCAGCGTAGCAAGGCTCCCATTTCTCCATGGCCTGTCCTGCATTTCTGGTTTTGACACTTTATTCAGCATGGCCCTTTTGACCGATGGGAAGCGAGACTTATTTGTAGCGCTGATTTGCCTTTCCAGGTTGCTTGGTTGGCCAAAAAGGGCGTAGGCGTTTTTTCCTGAATATATTCAGGAAAAAACGCATACGCCCTTTTTGGCCAAGGGCATCATTCTCGAGGTTTTGCCGCTTTTCCTGTGCTTTAAAGGCGATTCGAATCTACCTCCTGAAATCTGTTTCCTGCAATTCTGCCTTGCTTTCAAATCCTCTTCGTTGCCTTCCCTCCATATATTTGTGGACGAGAGTTATCATTTCTAACCGTGCAGGTTTGTGAATTGCAGTGCCCCTGAGCTCCATTTTTCAACTCGCTTTCTTGGGAGCTGGCCGCAAAAGCGCAGGATTGCTTCAGGCCCTATTCTGGCTGCGGGCGGCAGGCTGAGCCGGTGGTTGATCCTTCTTCCTGATGGGAAAATTGAGTGACCTGTGCCTGTCCCAACACCTAGAGCTAGTCTCTCATTGGTTCCCCCTCTTCCCGTTCATCCTCAGGACAAATTGCAACCTGTACGGAACAGGAGGTTAAAGGTGCTGATTCTCCAAGGAGGGAGATTGCTAGTGAAGCGGCTGGAATGGCGAACCGGAGCACAAGGAGATGAGAAATGAGGTGCGTTTTAGAAACCTTTCCCGATCACACGGTGTACCATCTTCTGAGTTTCTCATGCATGTTTTCGATGTAGGAAGATGCCCTTGAACCTGGAGATTTGGGACCCATGGGATGGGTACCACGCCGTATTACTTTAAAGGGTCTGCGTTAGCTCACCCAACCTCAGCAAGCCTCTCAGCCCCAAGAGTGTCCACCCTTATGTCTCAATCAGCTGTGGGTCTAGATATGGTCAATCCAGGTGGCATCACAACCCCTGAATGAATTTTGTAAGAATTTCTCTCTCTTTCACTGTCTTAGTTTCACGGGGTTTTAAAAGTAATTGATTTTTATAATGGGGTTTAGCTGCTTTGCACTGCTGTGTTTATGCCGCTTTACACCCACTTGACTCACTTACAGAGAGATAGCAATACATAGGTTTTAAGATTTTTACTAGTCAGATATATTCTTGGGCGGTGAATAGGGGGCGTTGAGTCCAGTTCACTGAGCAAGGAGTAGGTCTTGTCTATTACATATTGGGTTTATGGAACGGTATCTGAGCTAATTTGAAACCCTTGTTTTATGCATCACCCCACCTCACCTTTCCCGTTAAGCAGCCATAGTGTGTTTTCTAAACGTGCGACTCTGTTCTGTTTTGTAATTCAGTTCAAGGGTAGCGGTTTTTACATTCCCTCTATAAGTGATATCTTATGATAAGTGTCTTTTTCTGTGTGACTTATTTCACTTAGAATCGTCGTACCTAAATCCACTCATCATGCTGCTCCTAGCCTTATGAGTTTGATTTCATGGCTGAGTGATATTCCATTGTACATAAGGACCACAACTTCTTTATCCATTCTTCTATTTCCTGGGATGTTTCAGGTGTAACGAAGTGGAGGTTCTTGTGAACAGAGCAGCCCTAAACTTTGGGGTGCCTGTGTCTTGCTGATTTTTAGTTTTCCCAATTTATACGCCCATGAGTGGAAGTGCCCTATGCTCTCTAAGCTGAGTTTTTTAGATGTTTCAGGACACACCGTACACTTCTCCAGAGTGGCTGTTGGCCATTTACAGCCCGCCCATCAGCGTAGCAAGGCTCCCATTTCTGCATGGCCTGTCCTGCATTTCTGGTTTTGACACTTTATTCAGCATGGCCCTTTTGACCGATGGGAAGCGAGACTTCTTTGTAGCGCTGATTTGCCTTTCCAGGTTGCTTGGTTGGCCAAAAAGGGCGTATGCGTTTTTTCCTGAATATATTCAGGAAAAAACGCATACGCCCTTTTTGGCCAAGGGCATCATTGTCGAGGTTTTGCCGCTTTTCCTGTGCTTTAAAGGAGATTCGAATCTACCTCCTGAAATCTGTTTCCTGCAATTCTGCCTTGCTTTCAAATCCTCTGCGTTGTCTTTCCTCCATATATTTGTGGACGAGAGTTATCATTTCTAACTCTGCAGGTTTGTGAATTGCAGTGCCCCTGAGCTCCATTTTTCAACTCGCTTTCTTGGGAGCTGGCCGCAAAAGCGCAGGATTGCTTCAGGCCCTATTCTGGCTCCGGGAGGCAGGCTGAGCCTGTGGTTAATTCTTCTTCCTGATGGGAAAATAGAGTGACCTGTGGCTGTCCCAACACCTAGAGCTAGTCTCTCATTGCCTCCCCCTCTTCCCGTTCATCCTCAGGACAAATTGCAACCTGTACGGAACAGGAGGTTAAAGGTGCTGATTCTCCAAGGAGGGAGATTGCTAGTAAAGCGGCTGGAATGGCGAACCGGAGCACAAGGAGATGAGAAATGAGGTGCGTTTTAGAAACCTTTCCCGATCACACGGTGTACCATATTCGGGGTTTCTCATGCATGTTTTCGATGTAGGAAGATGCCCTTGAACCTGGAGATTTGGGACCCATGGGATGGGTACCACGCCGTATTACTTTAAAGGGTCTGCGTTAGCTCACCCAACCTCACCAAACCTCTCAGCCCCAAGAGTGTCCACCCTTATGTCTCAATCAGCTGTGGGTCGAGATATGGTCAATCCAGGTGGCATCACAGCCCTTGAACGAATTTTGTAAGTATTTCTCTCTCTTTCACTGTCTTTGTTTCACGGGTTTTTAAAAGTAATTGAGTTTTAGAACGGGGTTTACCTGCTTTTCACTGCTGTGTTTATGCTGCTTTACACCCAGTTAACTCACTTACAGAGAGATATCAATACATAGGTTTTAAGATTCTTACTAGTCAGATACATTCTGGGGCGGTGAATAGGGGGCGTTGAGTCCAGTTCACTGAGCAAGGAGTAGGTCTTGTCTATTACATATTGGGTTTATGGAACGGTATCTGAGCTAATTTGAAACCCTTGTTTTATGCATCACCCCACCTCACCTTTCCCGTTAAGCAGCCATAGTGTGTTTTCTAAACGTGCGACTCTGTTCTGTTTTGCAATTCAGTTCAAGGGTAGCGGTTTTTACATTCCCTCTATAAGTGATATCTTATGATAAGTGTCTTTTTCTGTGTGACTTATTTCACTTAGAATCGTCGTACCTAAATCCACTCATCATGCTGCTACTAGCCTTATGACGTTGATTTCATGGCTGAGTGATATTCCATTGTACATAAGGACCACAACTTCTTTATCCATTCTTCCCTTTCCTGGGATATTTCAGGTGTAACGAAGTGGAGGTTCTTGTCATCAGAGCAGCCCTAAACTTTGGGGTGCCTGTGTCTTGCTGATTTTTAGTTTTCCCAATTTATACGCCCATGAGTGGAAGTGCCCTATGCTCTCTAAGCTGAGTTTTTTAGATGTTTCAGGACACACCGTACACTTCTCCAGAGTGGCTGTTGGCAATTTACAGCCCGCCCATCAGCGTAGCAAGGCTCCCATTTCTCCATGGCCTGTCCTGCATTTCTGGTTTTGACACTTTATTCAGCATGGCCCTTTTGACCGATGGGAAGCGAGACTTCTTTGTAGCGCTGATTTGCCTTTCCAGGTTGCTTGGTTGGCCAAAAAGGGCGTATGCGTTTTTTCCTGAATATATTCAGGAAAAAACGCATACGCCCTTTTTGGCCAAGGGCATCATTGTCGAGGTTGTGCCGCTTTTCCTGTGCTTTAAAGGCGATTCGAATCTACCTCCTTAAATCTGTTTCCTGCAATTCTGCCTTGCTTTCAAATCCTCTTTGTTGCCTTCCCTCCATATATTTGTGGACGAGAGTTATCATTTCTAACTCTGCAGGTTTGTGAATTGCAGTGCCCCTGAGCTCCATTTTTCAACTCGCTTTCTTGGGAGCTGGCCGCAAAAGCGCAGGATTGCTTCAGGCCCTATTGTGGCTCCGGGCGGCAGGCTGAGCCTGTGGTTAATTCTTCTTCCTGATGGGAAAATAGAGTGACCTGTGCCTTTCCCGACACCTAGAGCTAGTCTCTCATTGGTTCCCCCTCTTCCCGTTCATCCTCAGGACAAATTGCAACCTGTACGGAACAGGAGGTTAAAGGTGCTGATTCTCCAAGGAGGGAGATTGCTAGTAAAGCGGCTGGAATGGCGAACCGGAGCACAAGGAGATGAGAAATGAGGTGCGTTTTAGAAACCTTTCCCGATCACACGGTGTACCATCTTCTGGGTTTCTCATGCATGTTTTCGATGTAGGAAGATGCCCTTGAACCTTGAGATTTGGGACCCATGGGATGGGTACCACACCGTATTACTTTAAAGGGTCTGCGTTAGCTCACCCAACCTCACCAAACCTCTCAGCCCCAAGAGTGTCCACCCTTATGTCTCAATCAGCTGTGGGTCTAGATATGGTCATTCCAGGTGGAATCACAGACCCTGAACGAATTTTGTAAGCATTTCTCTCTCTTTTACTGTATTTGTTTCACGGGATTTTAAAAGTAATTGATTTTTAGAATGGGGTTTAGCTGCTTTTCGCTGCTGTGTTTATGCCGTTTTACACCCACTTGACTCACTTACAGAGAGATATCAGTACATAGGTTTTAAGATTCTTACTAGTCAGATATATTCTTGGGCGTTGAGTAGGGGGTGTTGAGTCCAATTCATTGAGCAAGGAGTAGGTCTTGTCTATTACATATTGAGTGTATGGAACGGTATCTGAGCTTACATATTGGGTTTATGGAACGGTATCTGAGCTAATTTGAAACCCTTGTTTTATGCATCACCCCACCTCACCTTTCCCGTTAAGCAGCCATGGTGTGTTTTCTAAGCGTGTGACTCTGTTCTGTTTTGTAATTCAGTTCAAGGGTAGCGGTTTTTACATTTCCTCTATAAGTGCTATCTTATGATAAGTGTCTTTTTCTGTGTGACTTATTTAACTTAGAATCGTCGTACCTAAATCCACTCATCATGCTGCTACTAGCCTTATGACGTTGATTTCATGGCTGAGTGATATTCCATTGTACATAAGGACCACAACTTCTTTATCCATTCTTCTCTTTCTTGGGATGTTTAAGGTGTAACCAAGTGGAGGTTCTTGTCAACAGAGCAGTCCTAAACTTTGGGGTGCCTGTGTCTTGCTGATTTTTAGTTTTCCCAATTTATCCGCCCATGAGTGGAAGTTCCCTATGCTCTCTCAGCTGAGTTTTTTAGATGTTTCAGGACACACCATACACTTCTCCAGAGTGGCTGTTGGCAATTTACATCCCGCCCATCAGCGTAGCAAGGCTCCCATTTCTGCATGGCCTGTCCTGCATTTCTCGTTTTGACACTTTATTCAGCATGGCCCTTTTGATCGATGGGAAGCGAGAGTTCTTTGTAGCGCTGATTTGCCTTTCCAAGTTGCTTGGTTGGCCAAAAAGGGCGTATGCGTTTTTTCCTGAATATATTCAGGAAAAAACGCATACGCCCTTTTTGGCCAAGGGCATCATTGTCGAGGTTTTGCCGCTTCTCCTGTGCTTTAAAGGCGATTCGAATCTACCTCCTGAAATCTGTTTCCTGCAATTCTGCCTTGCTTTCAAATCCTCTTCGTAGCCTTCCCTCCATATATTTGTGGACGAGAGTTATCATTTCTAACTCTGCAGGTTTGTGAATTGCAGTGCCCCTGAGCTCCATTTTTCAACTCGCTTTCTTGGGAGCTGGCCGCAAAAGCGCAGGATTGCTTCAGGCCCTATTCTGGCTCCAGGCGGCAGGCTGAACCTGTGGTTCATTCTTCTTCCTAATGGGAAAATAGAGTGACCTGTGCCTGTCCCAACACCTAGAGCTAGTCTCTCATTGGTTCCCCCTCTTCCCGTTCATCCTCAGGACAAATTGCAACCTGTACGGAACAGGAGGTTAAAGGTGCTGATTCTCCAAGGAGGGAGATTGCTAGTGAAGCGGCTGGAATGGCGAACCGGAGCACAAGGAGATGAGAAATGAGGTGCGTTTTAGAAACCTTTCCCGATCACACGGTGTACCATCTTCTGAGTTTCTCATGCATGTTTTCGATGTAGGAAGATGCCCTTGAACCTGGAGATTTGGGACCCATGGGATGGGTACCACGCCGTATTACTTTAAAGGGTCTGCGTTAGCTCACCCAACCTCAGCAAGCCTCTCAGCCCCAAGAGTGTCCACCCTTATGTCTCAATCAGCTGTGGGTCTAGATATGGTCAATCCAGGTGGCATCACAACCCCTGAATGAATTTTGTAAGAATTTCTCTCTCTTTCACTGTCTTAGTTTCACGGGGTTTTAAAAGTAATTGATTTTTATAATGGGGTTTAGCTGCTTTGCACTGCTGTGTTTATGCCGCTTTACACCCACTTGACTCACTTACAGAGAGATAGCAATACATAGGTTTTAAGATTTTTACTAGTCAGATATATTCTTGGGCGGTGAATAGGGGGCGTTGAGTCCAGTTCACTGAGCAAGGAGTAGGTCTTGTCTATTACATATTGGGTTTATGGAACGGTATCTGAGCTAATTTGAAACCCTTGTTTTATGCATCACCCCACCTCACCTTTCCCGTTAAGCAGCCATAGTGTGTTTTCTAAACGTGCGACTCTGTTCTGTTTTGTAATTCAGTTCAAGGGTAGCGGTTTTTACATTCCCTCTATAAGTGATATCTTATGATAAGTGTCTTTTTCTGTGTGACTTATTTCACTTAGAATCGTCGTACCTAAACCCACTCATCATGCTGCTCCTAGCCTTATGAGTTTGATTTCATGGCTGAGTGATATTCCATTGTACATAAGGACCACAACTTCTTTATCCATTCTTCTATTTCCTGGGATGTTTCAGGTGTAACGAAGTGGAGGTTCTTGTGAACAGAGCAGCCCTAAACTTTGGGGTGCCTGTGTCTTGCTGATTTTTAGTTTTCCCAATTTATACGCCCATGAGTGGAAGTGCCCTATGCTCTCTAAGCTGAGTTTTTTAGATGTTTCAGGACACACCGTACACTTCTCCAGAGTGGCTGTTGGCCATTTACAGCCCGCCCATCAGCGTAGCAAGGCTCCCATTTCTGCATGGCCTGTCCTGCATTTCTGGTTTTGACACTTTATTCAGCATGGCCCTTTTGACCGATGGGAAGCGAGACTTCTTTGTAGCGCTGATTTGCCTTTCCAGGTTGCTTGGTTGGCCAAAAAGGGCGTATGCGTTTTTTCCTGAATATATTCAGGAAAAAACGCATACGCCCTTTTTGGCCAAGGGCATCATTGTCGAGGTTTTGCCGCTTTTCCTGTGCTTTAAAGGAGATTCGAATCTACCTCCTGAAATCTGTTTCCTGCAATTCTGCCTTGCTTTCAAATCCTCTGCGTTGTCTTTCCTCCATATATTTGTGGACGAGAGTTATCATTTCTAACTCTGCAGGTTTGTGAATTGCAGTGCCCCTGAGCTCCATTTTTCAACTCGCTTTCTTGGGAGCTGGCCGCAAAAGCGCAGGATTGCTTCAGGCCCTATTCTGGCTCCGGGAGGCAGGCTGAGCCTGTGGTTAATTCTTCTTCCTGATGGGAAAATAGAGTGACCTGTGGCTGTCCCAACACCTAGAGCTAGTCTCTCATTGCCTCCCCCTCTTCCCGTTCATCCTCAGGACAAATTGCAACCTGTACGGAACAGGAGGTTAAAGGTGCTGATTCTCCAAGGAGGGAGATTGCTAGTAAAGCGGCTGGAATGGCGAACCGGAGCACAAGGAGATGAGAAATGAGGTGCGTTTTAGAAACCTTTCCCGATCACACGGTGTACCATCTTCTGGGTTTCTCATGCATGTTTTCGATGTAGGAAGATGCCCTTGAACCTGGAGATTTGGGACCCATGGGATGGGTACCACGCCGTATTACTTTAAAGGGTCTGCGTTAGCTCACCCAACCTCACCAAACCTCTCAGCCCCAAGAGTGTCCACCCTTATGTCTCAATCAGCTGTGGGTCGAGATATGGTCAATCCAGGTGGCATCACAGCCCTTGAACGAATTTTGTAAGTATTTCTCTCTCTTTCACTGTCTTTGTTTCACGGGTTTTTAAAAGTAATTGAGTTTTAGAACGGGGTTTACCTGCTTTTCACTGCTGTGTTTATGCTGCTTTACACCCAGTTAACTCACTTACAGAGAGATATCAATACATAGGTTTTAAGATTCTTACTAGTCAGATACATTCTGGGGCGGTGAATAGGGGGCGTTGAGTCCAGTTCACTGAGCAAGGAGTAGGTCTTGTCTATTACATATTGGGTTTATGGAACGGTATCTGAGCTAATTTGAAACCCTTGTTTTATGCATCACCCCACCTCACCTTTCCCGTTAAGCAGCCATAGTGTGTTTTCTAAACGTGCGACTCTGTTCTGTTTTGCAATTCAGTTCAAGGGTAGCGGTTTTTACATTCCCTCTATAAGTGATATCTTATGATAAGTGTCTTTTTCTGTGTGACTTATTTCACTTAGAATCGTCGTACCTAAATCCACTCATCATGCTGCTACTAGCCTTATGACGTTGATTTCATGGCTGAGTGATATTCCATTGTACATAAGGACCACAACTTCTTTATCCATTCTTCCCTTTCCTGGGATATTTCAGGTGTAACGAAGTGGAGGTTCTTGTCATCAGAGCAGCCCTAAACTTTGGGGTGCCTGTGTCTTGCTGATTTTTAGTTTTCCCAATTTATACGCCCATGAGTGGAAGTGCCCTATGCTCTCTAAGCTGAGTTTTTTAGATGTTTCAGGACACACCGTACACTTCTCCAGAGTGGCTGTTGGCAATTTACAGCCCGCCCATCAGCGTAGCAAGGCTCCCATTTCTCCATGGCCTGTCCTGCATTTCTGGTTTTGACACTTTATTCAGCATGGCCCTTTTGACCGATGGGAAGCGAGACTTCTTTGTAGCGCTGATTTGCCTTTCCAGGTTGCTTGGTTGGCCAAAAAGGGCGTATGCGTTTTTTCCTGAATATATTCAGGAAAAAACGCATACGCCCTTTTTGGCCAAGGGCATCATTGTCGAGGTTGTGCCGCTTTTCCTGTGCTTTAAAGGCGATTCGAATCTACCTCCTTAAATCTGTTTCCTGCAATTCTGCCTTGCTTTCAAATCCTCTTTGTTGCCTTCCCTCCATATATTTGTGGACGAGAGTTATCATTTCTAACTCTGCAGGTTTGTGAATTGCAGTGCCCCTGAGCTCCATTTTTCAACTCGCTTTCTTGGGAGCTGGCCGCAAAAGCGCAGGATTGCTTCAGGCCCTATTGTGGCTCCGGGCGGCAGGCTGAGCCTGTGGTTAATTCTTCTTCCTGATGGGAAAATAGAGTGACCTGTGCCTTTCCCGACACCTAGAGCTAGTCTCTCATTGGTTCCCCCTCTTCCCGTTCATCCTCAGGACAAATTGCAACCTGTACGGAACAGGAGGTTAAAGGTGCTGATTCTCCAAGGAGGGAGATTGCTAGTAAAGCGGCTGGAATGGCGAACCGGAGCACAAGGAGATGAGAAATGAGGTGCGTTTTAGAAACCTTTCCCGATCACACGGTGTACCATCTTCTGGGTTTCTCATGCATGTTTTCGATGTAGGAAGATGCCCTTGAACCTTGAGATTTGGGACCCATGGGATGGGTACCACACCGTATTACTTTAAAGGGTCTGCGTTAGCTCACCCAACCTCACCAAACCTCTCAGCCCCAAGAGTGTCCACCCTTATGTCTCAATCAGCTGTGGGTCTAGATATGGTCATTCCAGGTGGAATCACAGACCCTGAACGAATTTTGTAAGCATTTCTCTCTCTTTTACTGTATTTGTTTCACGGGATTTTAAAAGTAATTGATTTTTAGAATGGGGTTTAGCTGCTTTTCGCTGCTGTGTTTATGCCGTTTTACACCCACTTGACTCACTTACAGAGAGATATCAGTACATAGGTTTTAAGATTCTTACTAGTCAGATATATTCTTGGGCGTTGAATAGGGGGTGTTGAGTCCAATTCATTGAGCAAGGAGTAGGTCTTGTCTATTACATATTGAGTGTATGGAACGGTATCTGAGCTTACATATTGGGTTTATGGAACGGTATCTGAGCTAATTTGAAACCCTTGTTTTATGCATCACCCCACCTCACCTTTCCCGTTAAGCAGCCATGGTGTGTTTTCTAAGCGTGTGACTCTGTTCTGTTTTGTAATTCAGTTCAAGGGTAGCGGTTTTTACATTTCCTCTATAAGTGCTATCTTATGATAAGTGTCTTTTTCTGTGTGACTTATTTAACTTAGAATCGTCGTACCTAAATCCACTCATCATGCTGCTACTAGCCTTATGACGTTGATTTCATGGCTGAGTGATATTCCATTGTACATAAGGACCACAACTTCTTTATCCATTCTTCTCTTTCTTGGGATGTTTAAGGTGTAACCAAGTGGAGGTTCTTGTCAACAGAGCAGTCCTAAACTTTGGGGTGCCTGTGTCTTGCTGATTTTTAGTTTTCCCAATTTATCCGCCCATGAGTGGAAGTTCCCTATGCTCTCTCAGCTGAGTTTTTTAGATGTTTCAGGACACACCATACACTTCTCCAGAGTGGCTGTTGGCAATTTACATCCCGCCCATCAGCGTAGCAAGGCTCCCATTTCTGCATGGCCTGTCCTGCATTTCTCGTTTTGACACTTTATTCAGCATGGCCCTTTTGATCGATGGGAAGCGAGAGTTCTTTGTAGCGCTGATTTGCCTTTCCAAGTTGCTTGGTTGGCCAAAAAGGGCGTATGCGTTTTTTCCTGAATATATTCAGGAAAAAACGCATACGCCCTTTTTGGCCAAGGGCATCATTGTCGAGGTTTTGCCGCTTCTCCTGTGCTTTAAAGGCGATTCGAATCTACCTCCTGAAATCTGTTTCCTGCAATTCTGCCTTGCTTTCAAATCCTCTTCGTAGCCTTCCCTCCATATATTTGTGGACGAGAGTTATCATTTCTAACTCTGCAGGTTTGTGAATTGCAGTGCCCCTGAGCTCCATTTTTCAACTCGCTTTCTTGGGAGCTGGCCGCAAAAGCGCAGGATTGCTTCAGGCCCTATTCTGGCTCCAGGCGGCAGGCTGAACCTGTGGTTCATTCTTCTTCCTAATGGGAAAATAGAGTGACCTGTGCCTGTCCCAACACCTAGAGCTAGTCTCTCATTGGTTCCCCCTCTTCCCGTTCATCCTCAGGACAAATTGCAACCTGTACGGAACAGGAGGTTAAAGGTGCTGATTCTCCAAGGAGGGAGATTGCTAGTGAAGCGGCTGGAATGGCGAACCGGAGCACAAGGAGATGAGAAATGAGGTGCGTTTTAGAAACCTTTCCCGATCACACGGTGTACCATCTTCTGAGTTTCTCATGCATGTTTTCGATGTAGGAAGATGCCCTTGAACCTGGAGATTTGGGACCCATGGGATGGGTACCACGCCGTATTACTTTAAAGGGTCTGCGTTAGCTCACCCAACCTCAGCAAGCCTCTCAGCCCCAAGAGTGTCCACCCTTATGTCTCAATCAGCTGTGGGTCTAGATATGGTCAATCCAGGTGGCATCACAACCCCTGAATGAATTTTGTAAGAATTTCTCTCTCTTTCACTGTCTTAGTTTCACGGGGTTTTAAAAGTAATTGATTTTTATAATGGGGTTTAGCTGCTTTGCACTGCTGTGTTTATGCCGCTTTACACCCACTTGACTCACTTACAGAGAGATAGCAATACATAGGTTTTAAGATTTTTACTAGTCAGATATATTCTTGGGCGGTGAATAGGGGGCGTTGAGTCCAGTTCACTGAGCAAGGAGTAGGTCTTGTCTATTACATATTGGGTTTATGGAACGGTATCTGAGCTAATTTGAAACCCTTGTTTTATGCATCACCCCACCTCACCTTTCCCGTTAAGCAGCCATAGTGTGTTTTCTAAACGTGCGACTCTGTTCTGTTTTGCAATTCAGTTCAAGGGTAGCGGTTTTTACATTCCCTCTATAAGTGATATCTTATGATAAGTGTCTTTTTCTGTGTGACTTATTTCACTTAGAATCGTCGTACCTAAATCCACTCATCATGCTGCTACTAGCCTTATGACGTTGATTTCATGGCTGAGTGATATTCCATTGTACATAAGGACCACAACTTCTTTATCCATTCTTCCCTTTCCTGGGATATTTCAGGTGTAACGAAGTGGAGGTTCTTGTCATCAGAGCAGCCCTAAACTTTGGGGTGCCTGTGTCTTGCTGATTTTTAGTTTTCCCAATTTATACGCCCATGAGTGGAAGTGCCCTATGCTCTCTAAGCTGAGTTTTTTAGATGTTTCAGGACGCACCGTACACTTCTCCAGAGTGGCTGTTGGCAATTTACAGCCCGCCCATCAGCGTAGCAAGGCTCCCATTTCTCCATGGCCTGTCCTGCATTTCTGGTTTTGACACTTTATTCAGCATGGCCCTTTTGACCGATGGGAAGCGAGACTTATTTGTAGCGCTGATTTGCCTTTCCAGGTTGCTTGGTTGGCCAAAAAGGGCGTAGGCGTTTTTTCCTGAATATATTCAGGAAAAAACGCCTACGCCCTTTTTGGCCAAGGGCATCATTCTCGAGGTTTTGCCGCTTTTCCTGTGCTTTAAAGGCGATTCGAATCTACCTCCTGAAATCTGTTTCCTGCAATTCTGCCTTGCTTTCAAATCCTCTTCGTTGCCTTCCCTCCATATATTTGTGGACGAGAGTTATCATTTCTAACCGTGCAGGTTTGTGAATTGCAGTGCCCCTGAGCTCCATTTTTCAACTCGCTTTCTTGGGAGCTGGCCGCAAAAGCGCAGGATTGCTTCAGGCCCTATTCTGGCTGCGGGCGGCAGGCTGAGCCGGTGGTTGATCCTTCTTCCTGATGGGAAAATTGAGTGACCTGTGCCTGTCCCAACACCTAGAGCTAGTCTCTCATTGGTTCCCCCTCTTCCCGTTCATCCTCAGGACAAATTGCAACCTGTACGGAACAGGAGGTTAAAGGTGCTGATTCTCCAAGGAGGGAGATTGCTAGTAAAGCGGCTGGAATGGCGAACCGGAGCACAAGGAGATGAGAAATGAGGTGCGTTTTAGAAACCTTTCCCGATCACACGGTGTACCATCTTCTGGGTTTCTCATGCATGTTTTCGATGTAGGAAGATGCCCTTGAACCTTGAGATTTGGGACCCATGGGATGGGTACCACGCCGTATTACTTTAAAGGGTCTGCGTTAGCTCACCCAACCTCACCAAACCTCTCAGCCCCAAGAGTGTCCACCCTTATGTCTCAATCAGCTGTGGGTCTAGATATGGTCATTCCAGGTGGAATCACAGACCCTGAACGAATTTTGTAAGCATTTCTCTCTCTTTTACTGTATTTGTTTCACGGGATTTTAAAAGTAATTGATTTTTAGAATGGGGTTTAGCTGCTTTTCGCTGCTGTGTTTATGCCGTTTTACACCCACTTGACTCACTTACAGAGAGATATCAATACATAGGTTTTAAGATTCTTACTAGTCAGATATATTCTTGGGCGTTGAATAGGGGGTGTTGAGTCCAATTCATTGAGCAAGGAGTAGGTCTTGTCTATTACATATTGAGTGTATGGAACGGTATCTGAGCTTACATATTGGGTTTATGGAACGGTATCTGAGCTAATTTGAAACCCTTGTTTTATGCATCACCCCACCTCACCTTTCCCGTTAAGCAGCCATGGTGTGTTTTCTAAGCGTGTGACTCTGTTCTGTTTTGTAATTCAGTTCAAGGGTAGCGGTTTTTACATTTCCTCTATAAGTGCTATCTTATGATAAGTGTCTTTTTCTGTGTGACTTATTTAACTTAGAATCGTCGTACCTAAATCCACTCATCATGCTGCTACTAGCCTTATGACGTTGATTTCATGGCTGAGTGATATTCCATTGTACATAAGGACCACAACTTCTTTATCCATTCTTCTCTTTCTTGGGATGTTTAAGGTGTAACCAAGTGGAGGTTCTTGTCAACAGAGCAGTCCTAAACTTTGGGGTGCCTGTGTCTTGCTGATTTTTAGTTTTCCCAATTTATCCGCCCATGAGTGGAAGTTCCCTATGCTCTCTCAGCTGAGTTTTTTAGATGTTTCAGGACACACCATACACTTCTCCAGAGTGGCTGTTGGCAATTTACATCCCGCCCATCAGCGTAGCAAGGCTCCCATTTCTGCATGGCCTGTCCTGCATTTCTCGTTTTGACACTTTATTCAGCATGGCCCTTTTGATCGATGGGAAGCGAGAGTTCTTTGTAGCGCTGATTTGCCTTTCCAAGTTGCTTGGTTGGCCAAAAAGGGCGTATGCGTTTTTTCCTGAATATATTCAGGAAAAAACGCATACGCCCTTTTTGGCCAAGGGCATCATTGTCGAGGTTTTGCCGCTTCTCCTGTGCTTTAAAGGCGATTCGAATCTACCTCCTGAAATCTGTTTCCTGCAATTCTGCCTTGCTTTCAAATCCTCTTCGTAGCCTTCCCTCCATATATTTGTGGACGAGAGTTATCATTTCTAACTCTGCAGGTTTGTGAATTGCAGTGCCCCTGAGCTCCATTTTTCAACTCGCTTTCTTGGGAGCTGGCCGCAAAAGCGCAGGATTGCTTCAGGCCCTATTCTGGCTCCAGGCGGCAGGCTGAACCTGTGGTTCATTCTTCTTCCTAATGGGAAAATAGAGTGACCTGTGCCTGTCCCAACACCTAGAGCTAGTCTCTCATTGGTTCCCCCTCTTCCCGTTCATCCTCAGGACAAATTGCAACCTGTACGGAACAGGAGGTTAAAGGTGCTGATTCTCCAAGGAGGGAGATTGCTAGTGAAGCGGCTGGAATGGCGAACCGGAGCACAAGGAGATGAGAAATGAGGTGCGTTTTAGAAACCTTTCCCGATCACACGGTGTACCATCTTCTGAGTTTCTCATGCATGTTTTCGATGTAGGAAGATGCCCTTGAACCTGGAGATTTGGGACCCATGGGATGGGTACCACGCCGTATTACTTTAAAGGGTCTGCGTTAGCTCACCCAACCTCAGCAAGCCTCTCAGCCCCAAGAGTGTCCACCCTTATGTCTCAATCAGCTGTGGGTCTAGATATGGTCAATCCAGGTGGCATCACAACCCCTGAATGAATTTTGTAAGAATTTCTCTCTCTTTCACTGTCTTAGTTTCACGGGGTTTTAAAAGTAATTGATTTTTATAATGGGGTTTAGCTGCTTTGCACTGCTGTGTTTATGCCGCTTTACACCCACTTGACTCACTTACAGAGAGATAGCAATACATAGGTTTTAAGATTTTTACTAGTCAGATATATTCTTGGGCGGTGAATAGGGGGCGTTGAGTCCAGTTCACTGAGCAAGGAGTAGGTCTTGTCTATTACATATTGGGTTTATGGAACGGTATCTGAGCTAATTTGAAACCCTTGTTTTATGCATCACCCCACCTCACCTTTCCCGTTAAGCAGCCATAGTGTGTTTTCTAAACGTGCGACTCTGTTCTGTTTTGTAATTCAGTTCAAGGGTAGCGGTTTTTACATTCCCTCTATAAGTGATATCTTATGATAAGTGTCTTTTTCTGTGTGACTTATTTCACTTAGAATCGTCGTACCTAAACCCACTCATCATGCTGCTCCTAGCCTTATGAGTTTGATTTCATGGCTGAGTGATATTCCATTGTACATAAGGACCACAACTTCTTTATCCATTCTTCTATTTCCTGGGATGTTTCAGGTGTAACGAAGTGGAGGTTCTTGTGAACAGAGCAGCCCTAAACTTTGGGGTGCCTGTGTCTTGCTGATTTTTAGTTTTCCCAATTTATACGCCCATGAGTGGAAGTGCCCTATGCTCTCTAAGCTGAGTTTTTTAGATGTTTCAGGACACACCGTACACTTCTCCAGAGTGGCTGTTGGCCATTTACAGCCCGCCCATCAGCGTAGCAAGGCTCCCATTTCTGCATGGCCTGTCCTGCATTTCTGGTTTTGACACTTTATTCAGCATGGCCCTTTTGACCGATGGGAAGCGAGACTTCTTTGTAGCGCTGATTTGCCTTTCCAGGTTGCTTGGTTGGCCAAAAAGGGCGTATGCGTTTTTTCCTGAATATATTCAGGAAAAAACGCATACGCCCTTTTTGGCCAAGGGCATCATTGTCGAGGTTTTGCCGCTTTTCCTGTGCTTTAAAGGCGATTCGAATCTACCTCCTGAAATCTGTTTCCTGCAATTCTGCCTTGCTTTCAAATCCTCTGCGTTGTCTTTCCTCCATATATTTGTGGACGAGAGTTATCATTTCTAACTCTGCAGGTTTGTGAATTGCAGTGCCCCTGAGCTCCATTTTTCAACTCGCTTTCTTGGGAGCTGGCCGCAAAAGCGCAGGATTGCTTCAGGCCCTATTCTGGCTCCGGGAGGCAGGCTGAGCCTGTGGTTAATTCTTCTTCCTGATGGGAAAATAGAGTGACCTGTGGCTGTCCCAACACCTAGAGCTAGTCTCTCATTGCCTCCCCCTCTTCCCGTTCATCCTCAGGACAAATTGCAACCTGTACGGAACAGGAGGTTAAAGGTGCTGATTCTCCAAGGAGGGAGATTGCTAGTAAAGCGGCTGGAATGGCGAACCGGAGCACAAGGAGATGAGAAATGAGGTGCGTTTTAGAAACCTTTCCCGATCACACGGTGTACCATATTCGGGGTTTCTCATGCATGTTTTCGATGTAGGAAGATGCCCTTGAACCTGGAGATTTGGGACCCATGGGATGGGTACCACGCCGTATTACTTTAAAGGGTCTGCGTTAGCTCACCCAACCTCACCAAACCTCTCAGCCCCAAGAGTGTCCACCCTTATGTCTCAATCAGCTGTGGGTCGAGATATGGTCAATCCAGGTGGCATCACAGCCCTTGAACGAATTTTGTAAGTATTTCTCTCTCTTTCACTGTCTTTGTTTCACGGGTTTTTAAAAGTAATTGAGTTTTAGAACGGGGTTTACCTGCTTTTCACTGCTGTGTTTATGCTGCTTTACACCCAGTTAACTCACTTACAGAGAGATATCAATACATAGGTTTTAAGATTCTTACTAGTCAGATACATTCTGGGGCGGTGAATAGGGGGCGTTGAGTCCAGTTCACTGAGCAAGGAGTAGGTCTTGTCTATTACATATTGGGTTTATGGAACGGTATCTGAGCTAATTTGAAACCCTTGTTTTATGCATCACCCCACCTCACCTTTCCCGTTAAGCAGCCATAGTGTGTTTTCTAAACGTGCGACTCTGTTCTGTTTTGCAATTCAGTTCAAGGGTAGCGGTTTTTACATTCCCTCTATAAGTGATATCTTATGATAAGTGTCTTTTTCTGTGTGACTTATTTCACTTAGAATCGTCGTACCTAAATCCACTCATCATGCTGCTACTAGCCTTATGACGTTGATTTCATGGCTGAGTGATATTCCATTGTACATAAGGACCACAACTTCTTTATCCATTCTTCCCTTTCCTGGGATATTTCAGGTGTAATGAAGTGGAGGTTCTTGTCATCAGAGCAGCCCTAAACTTTGGGGTGCCTGTGTCTTGCTGATTTTTAGTTTTCCCAATTTATACGCCCATGAGTGGAAGTGCCCTATGCTCTCTAAGCTGAGTTTTTTAGATGTTTCAGGACACACCGTACACTTCTCCAGAGTGGCTGTTGGCAATTTACAGCCCGCCCATCAGCGTAGCAAGGCTCCCATTTCTCCATGGCCTGTCCTGCATTTCTGGTTTTGACACTTTATTCAGCATGGCCCTTTTGACCGATGGGAAGCGAGACTTCTTTGTAGCGCTGATTTGCCTTTCCAGGTTGCTTGGTTGGCCAAAAAGGGCGTATGCGTTTTTTCCTGAATATATTCAGGAAAAAACGCATACGCCCTTTTTGGCCAAGGGCATCATTGTCGAGGTTGTGCCGCTTTTCCTGTGCTTTAAAGGCGATTCGAATCTACCTCCTTAAATCTGTTTCCTGCAATTCTGCCTTGCTTTCAAATCCTCTTTGTTGCCTTCCCTCCATATATTTGTGGACGAGAGTTATCATTTCTAACTCTGCAGGTTTGTGAATTGCAGTGCCCCTGAGCTCCATTTTTCAACTCGCTTTCTTGGGAGCTGGCCGCAAAAGCGCAGGATTGCTTCAGGCCCTATTGTGGCTCCGGGCGGCAGGCTGAGCCTGTGGTTAATTCTTCTTCCTGATGGGAAAATAGAGTGACCTGTGCCTTTCCCGACACCTAGAGCTAGTCTCTCATTGGTTCCCCCTCTTCCCGTTCATCCTCAGGACAAATTGCAACCTGTACGGAACAGGAGGTTAAAGGTGCTGATTCTCCAAGGAGGGAGATTGCTAGTAAAGCGGCTGGAATGGCGAACCGGAGCACAAGGAGATGAGAAATGAGGTGCGTTTTAGAAACCTTTCCCGATCACACGGTGTACCATCTTCTGGGTTTCTCATGCATGTTTTCGATGTAGGAAGATGCCCTTGAACCTTGAGATTTGGGACCCATGGGATGGGTACCACGCCGTATTACTTTAAAGGGTCTGCGTTAGCTCACCCAACCTCACCAAACCTCTCAGCCCCAAGAGTGTCCACCCTTATGTCTCAATCAGCTGTGGGTCTAGATATGGTCATTCCAGGTGGAATCACAGACCCTGAACGAATTTTGTAAGCATTTCTCTCTCTTTTACTGTATTTGTTTCACGGGATTTTAAAAGTAATTGATTTTTAGAATGGGGTTTAGCTGCTTTTCGCTGCTGTGTTTATGCCGTTTTACACCCACTTGACTCACTTACAGAGAGATATCAGTACATAGGTTTTAAGATTCTTACTAGTCAGATATATTCTTGGGCGTTGAATAGGGGGTGTTGAGTCCAATTCATTGAGCAAGGAGTAGGTCTTGTCTATTACATATTGAGTGTATGGAACGGTATCTGAGCTTACATATTGGGTTTATGGAACGGTATCTGAGCTAATTTGAAACCCTTGTTTTATGCATCACCCCACCTCACCTTTCCCGTTAAGCAGCCATGGTGTGTTTTCTAAGCGTGTGACTCTGTTCTGTTTTGTAATTCAGTTCAAGGGTAGCGGTTTTTACATTTCCTCTATAAGTGCTATCTTATGATAAGTGTCTTTTTCTGTGTGACTTATTTAACTTAGAATCGTCGTACCTAAATCCACTCATCATGCTGCTACTAGCCTTATGACGTTGATTTCATGGCTGAGTGATATTCCATTGTACATAAGGACCACAACTTCTTTATCCATTCTTCTCTTTCTTGGGATGTTTAAGGTGTAACCAAGTGGAGGTTCTTGTCAACAGAGCAGTCCTAAACTTTGGGGTGCCTGTGTCTTGCTGATTTTTAGTTTTCCCAATTTATCCGCCCATGAGTGGAAGTTCCCTATGCTCTCTCAGCTGAGTTTTTTAGATGTTTCAGGACACACCATACACTTCTCCAGAGTGGCTGTTGGCAATTTACATCCCGCCCATCAGCGTAGCAAGGCTCCCATTTCTGCATGGCCTGTCCTGCATTTCTCGTTTTGACACTTTATTCAGCATGGCCCTTTTGATCGATGGGAAGCGAGAGTTCTTTGTAGCGCTGATTTGCCTTTCCAAGTTGCTTGGTTGGCCAAAAAGGGCGTATGCGTTTTTTCCTGAATATATTCAGGAAAAAACGCATACGCCCTTTTTGGCCAAGGGCATCATTGTCGAGGTTTTGCCGCTTCTCCTGTGCTTTAAAGGCGATTCGAATCTACCTCCTGAAATCTGTTTCCTGCAATTCTGCCTTGCTTTCAAATCCTCTTCGTAGCCTTCCCTCCATATATTTGTGGACGAGAGTTATCATTTCTAACTCTGCAGGTTTGTGAATTGCAGTGCCCCTGAGCTCCATTTTTCAACTCGCTTTCTTGGGAGCTGGCCGCAAAAGCGCAGGATTGCTTCAGGCCCTATTCTGGCTCCAGGCGGCAGGCTGAACCTGTGGTTCATTCTTCTTCCTAATGGGAAAATAGAGTGACCTGTGCCTGTCCCAACACCTAGAGCTAGTCTCTCATTGGTTCCCCCTCTTCCCGTTCATCCTCAGGACAAATTGCAACCTGTACGGAACAGGAGGTTAAAGGTGCTGATTCTCCAAGGAGGGAGATTGCTAGTGAAGCGGCTGGAATGGCGAACCGGAGCACAAGGAGATGAGAAATGAGGTGCGTTTTAGAAACCTTTCCCGATCACACGGTGTACCATCTTCTGAGTTTCTCATGCATGTTTTCGATGTAGGAAGATGCCCTTGAACCTGGAGATTTGGGACCCATGGGATGGGTACCACGCCGTATTACTTTAAAGGGTCTGCGTTAGCTCACCCAACCTCACCAAACCTCTCAGCCCCAAGAGTGTCCACCCTTATGTCTCAATCAGCTGTGGGTCGAGATATGGTCAATCCAGGTGGCATCACAGCCCTTGAACGAATTTTGTAAGTATTTCTCTCTCTTTCACTGTCTTTGTTTCACGGGTTTTTAAAAGTAATTGAGTTTTAGAACGGGGTTTACCTGCTTTTCACTGCTGTGTTTATGCTGCTTTACACCCAGTTAACTCACTTACAGAGAGATATCAATACATAGGTTTTAAGATTCTTACTAGTCAGATACATTCTGGGGCGGTGAATAGGGGGCGTTGAGTCCAGTTCACTGAGCAAGGAGTAGGTCTTGTCTATTACATATTGGGTTTATGGAACGGTATCTGAGCTAATTTGAAACCCTTGTTTTATGCATCACCCCACCTCACCTTTCCCGTTAAGCAGCCATAGTGTGTTTTCTAAACGTGCGACTCTGTTCTGTTTTGCAATTCAGTTCAAGGGTAGCGGTTTTTACATTCCCTCTATAAGTGATATCTTATGATAAGTGTCTTTTTCTGTGTGACTTATTTCACTTAGAATCGTCGTACCTAAATCCACTCATCATGCTGCTACTAGCCTTATGACGTTGATTTCATGGCTGAGTGATATTCCATTGTACATAAGGACCACAACTTCTTTATCCATTCTTCCCTTTCCTGGGATATTTCAGGTGTAACGAAGTGGAGGTTCTTGTCATCAGAGCAGCCCTAAACTTTGGGGTGCCTGTGTCTTGCTGATTTTTAGTTTTCCCAATTTATACGCCCATGAGTGGAAGTGCCCTATGCTCTCTAAGCTGAGTTTTTTAGATGTTTCAGGACACACCGTACACTTCTCCAGAGTGGCTGTTGGCAATTTACAGCCCGCCCATCAGCGTAGCAAGGCTCCCATTTCTCCATGGCCTGTCCTGCATTTCTGGTTTTGACACTTTATTCAGCATGGCCCTTTTGACCGATGGGAAGCGAGACTTATTTGTAGCGCTGATTTGCCTTTCCAGGTTGCTTGGTTGGCCAAAAAGGGCGTAGGCGTTTTTTCCTGAATATATTCAGGAAAAGACGCATACGCCCTTTTTGGCCAAGGGCATCATTGTCGAGGTTGTGCCGCTTTTCCTGTGCTTTAAAGGCGATTCGAATCTACCTCCTTAAATCTGTTTCCTGCAATTCTGCCTTGCTTTCAAATCCTCTTTGTTGCCTTCCCTCCATATATTTGTGGACGAGAGTTATCATTTCTAACTCTGCAGGTTTGTGAATTGCAGTGCCCCTGAGCTCCATTTTTCAACTCGCTTTCTTGGGAGCTGGCCGCAAAAGCGCAGGATTGCTTCAGGCCCTATTGTGGCTCCGGGCGGCAGGCTGAGCCTGTGGTTAATTCTTCTTCCTGATGGGAAAATAGAGTGACCTGTGCCTTTCCCGACACCTAGAGCTAGTCTCTCATTGGTTCCCCCTCTTCCTGTTCATCCTCAGGACAAATTGCAACCTGTACGGAACAGGAGGTTAAAGGTGCTGATTCTCCAAGGAGGGAGATTGCTAGTAAAGCGGCTGGAATGGCGAACCGGAGCACAAGGAGATGAGAAATGAGGTGCGTTTTAGAAACCTTTCCCGATCACACGGTGTACCATCTTCTGGGTTTCTCATGCATGTTTTCGATGTAGGAAGATGCCCTTGAACCTGGAGATTTGGGACCCATGGGATGGGTACCACGCCGTATTACTTTAAAGGGTCTGCGTTAGCTCACCCAACCTCAGCAAGCCTCTCAGCCCCAAGAGTGTCCACCCTTATGTCTCAATCAGCTGTGGGTCTAGATATGGTCAATCCAGGTGGCATCACAACCCCTGAACGAATTTTGTAAGCATTTCTCTCTCTTTCACTGTATTTGTTTCACGGGTTTTTAAAGGTAATTGATTTTTATAATGGGGTTTAGCTGCTTTGCACTGCTGTGTTTATGCCGCTTTACACCCACTAGACACTTACAGAGAGATATCAATACATAGGTTTTAAGATTCTTACTAATCAGATATATTCCTGGGCGGTGAATAGGGGGTGTTGAGTCCAGTTCACTGAGCAAGGAGTAGGTCTTGTCTATTACATATTGGGTTTATGGAACGGTATCTGAGCTAATTTGAAACCCTTGTTTTATGCATCACCCCACCTCACCTTTCCCGTTAAGCAGCCATAGTGTGTTTTCTAAACGTGCGACTCTGTTCTGTTTTGCAATTCAGTTCAAGGGTAGCGGTTTTTACATTCCCTCTATAAGTGATATCTTATGATAAGTGTCTTTTTCTGTGTGACTTATTTCACTTAGAATCGTCGTACCTAAATCCACTCATCATGCTGCTACTAGCCTTATGACGTTGATTTCATGGCTGAGTGATATTCCATTGTACATAAGGACCACAACTTCTTTATCCATTCTTCCCTTTCCTGGGATATTTCAGGTGTAACGAAGTGGAGGTTCTTGTCATCAGAGCAGCCCTAAACTTTGGGGTGCCTGTGTCTTGCTGATTTTTAGTTTTCCCAATTTATACGCCCATGAGTGGAAGTGCCCTATGCTCTCTAAGCTGAGTTTTTTAGATGTTTCAGGACACACCGTACACTTCTCCAGAGTGGCTGTTGGCAATTTACAGCCCGCCCATCAGCGTAGCAAGGCTCCCATTTCTCCATGGCCTGTCCTGCATTTCTGGTTTTGACACTTTATTCAGCATGGCCCTTTTGACCGATGGGAAGCGAGACTACTTTGTAGCGCTGATTTGCCTTTCCAGGTTGCTGGGTTGGCCAAAAAGGGCGTATGCGTTTTTTCTTGAATATATTCTGGAAAAACTCCTACGCCCTTTTTGGCCAAGGGCATCATTCTCGAGGTTTTGCCGCTTTTCCTGTGCTTTAAAGGCGATTCGAATCTACCTCCTGAAATCTGTTTCCTGCAATTCTGCCTTGCTTTCAAATCCTCTGCGTTGTCTTTCCTCCATATATTTGTGGACGAGAGTTATCATTTCTAACTCTGCAGGTTTGTGAATTGCAGTGCCCCCGAGCTCCATTTTTCAACTCGCTTTCTTGGGAGCTGGCCGCAAAAGCGCAGGATTGCTTCAGGCCCTATTCTGGCTCCGGGCGGCAGGCTGAGCCTGTGGTTAATTCTTCTTCCTGATGGGAAAATAGAGTGACCTGTGCCTGTCCCAACACCTAGAGCTATTCTCTCATTGGTTCTCCCTCTTCCCGTTCATCCTCAGGACAAATTGCAACCTGTACGGAACAGGAGGTTAAAGGTGCTGATTCTCCAAGGAGGGAGATTGCTACTAAAGCGCCTGGAATGGCGAACCGGAGCGCAAGGAGATGAGAAATGAGGTGCGTTTTAGAAACCTTTCCCGATCACACGGTGTACCATCTTCGGGGTTTCTCATGCATGTTTTCGATGTAGGAAGATGCCCTTGAACCTTGAGATTTGGGACCCATGGGATAGGTACCACGCCGTATTACTGTAAAGGGTCTGCGTTAGCTGACCCAACCTCACCAAACCTCTCAGCCCCAAGAGTGTCCACCCTTATGTCTCAATCAGCTGTGGGTCTAGATATGGTCAATCCAGGTGGCATCACAGACCCTGAACGAATTTTGTAAGCATTTCTCTCTCTTTCACTGTATTTGTTTCACGGGTTTTTAAAGGTAATTGATTTTTATAATGGGGTTTAGCTGCTTTGCACTGCTGTGTTTATGCCGCTTTACACCCACTAGACACTTACAGATAGATATCAATACATAGGTTTTAAGATTCTTACTAATCAGATATATTCCTGGGCGGTGAATAGGGGGTGTTGAGTCCAGTTCACTGAGCAAGGAGTAGGTCTTGTCTATTACATATTGGGTTTATGGAACGGTATCTGAGCTAATTTGAAACCCTTGTTTTATGCATCACCCCACCTCACCTTTCCCGTTAAGCAGCCATAGTGTGTTTTCTAAACGTGCGACTCTGTTCTGTTTTGCAATTCAGTTCAAGGGTAGCGGTTTTTACATTCCCTCTATAAGTGATATCTTATGATAAGTGTCTTTTTCTGTGTGACTTATTTCACTTAGAATCGTCGTACCTAAATCCACTCATCATGCTGCTACTAGCCTTATGACGTTGATTTCATGGCTGAGTGATATTCCATTGTACATAAGGACCACAACTTCTTTATCCATTCTTCCCTTTCCTGGGATATTTCAGGTGTAACGAAGTGGAGGTTCTTGTCATCAGAGCAGCCCTAAACTTTGGGGTGCCTGTGTCTTGCTGATTTTTAGTTTTCCCAATTTATACGCCCATGAGTGGAAGTGCCCTATGCTCTCTAAGCTGAGTTTTTTAGATGTTTCAGGACACACCGTACACTTCTCCAGAGTGGCTGTTGGCAATTTACAGCCCGCCCATCAGCGTAGCAAGGCTCCCATTTCTCCATGGCCTGTCCTGCATTTCTGGTTTTGACACTTTATTCAGCATGGCCCTTTTGACCGATGGGAAGCGAGACTTCTTTGTAGCGCTGATTTGCCTTTCCAGGTTGCTTGGTTGGCCAAAAAGGGCGTAGGCGTTTTTTCCTGAATATATTCAGGAAAAAACGCCTACGCCCTTTTTGGCCAAGGGCATCATTCTCGAGGTTTTGCCGCTTTTCCTGTGCTTTAAAGGCGATTCGAATCTACCTCCTGAAATCTGTTTCCTGCAATTCTGCCTTGCTTTCAAATCCTCTTCGTTGCCTTCCCTCCATATATTTGTGGACGAGAGTTATCATTTCTAACCGTGCAGGTTTGTGAATTGCAGTGCCCCTGAGCTCCATTTTTCAACTCGCTTTCTTGGGAGCTGGCCGCAAAAGCGCAGGATTGCTTCAGGCCCTATTCTGGCTGCGGGCGGCAGGCTGAGCCGGTGGTTGATCCTTCTTCCTGATGGGAAAATTGAGTGACCTGTGCCTGTCCCAACACCTAGAGCTAGTCTCTCATTGGTTCCCCCTCTTCCCGTTCATCCTCAGGACAAATTGCAACCTGTACGGAACAGGAGGTTAAAGGTGCTGATTCTCCAAGGAGGGACATTGCTAGTAAAGCGGCTGGAATGGCAAACCGGAGCACAAGGAGACGAGAAATGAGGTGCATTTTAGAAACCTTTCCCGATCACACGGTGTACCATCTTCTGGGTTTCTCATGCATGTTTTTGATGTAGGAACATGCCCTTGAACCTGGAGATTTGGGACCCATGGGATGGGTGCCACGCCGTATTAATTTAAAGGGTCTGCGTTAGCTCACCCAACCTCACCAAACTTCTCAGCCCCAAGAGTGTCCACCCTTATGTCTCAATCAGCTGTGGGTCTAGATATGGTCAATCCAGCTGGCATCGCAGCCCCTGAACGAATTTTGTAAGCATTTCTCTCTCTTTTACTGTCTTTGTTTCACGGGTTTTTAAAAGTAAATGATTTTTATAATGGGGTTTAGCTGCTTTGCAGTGCTGTGTTTGTGCCGCTTTACACCCACTTGACTCACTTACAGAGAGATATCAATACATAGGTTTTAAGATTCTTACTAGTCAGATATATTCTTGGGGGGTGAATAGGGGGTATTGAGTCCAGTTCACTGAGCAAGGAGTAGGTCTTGTCTATTACATATTGAGTGTATGGAACGGTATCTGAGCTTACATATTGGGTTTATGGAACGGTATCTGAGCTAATTTGAAACCCTTGTTTTATGCATCACCCCACCTCACCTTTCCCGTTAAGCAGCCATGGTGTGTTTTCTAAGCGTGTGACTCTGTTCTGTTTTGTAATTCAGTTCAAGGGTAGCGGTTTTTACATTTCCTCTATAAGTGCTATCTTATGATAAGTGTCTTTTTCTGTGTGACTTATTTAACTTAGAATCGGCGTACCTAAATCCACTCATCATGCTGCTACTAGCCTTATGACGTTGATTTCATGGCTGAGTGATATTCCATTGTACATAAGGACCACAACTTCTTTATCCATTCTTCTCTTTCTTGGGATGTTTAAGGTGTAACCAAGTGGAGGTTCTTGTCAACAGAGCAGTCCTAAACTTTGGGGTGCCTGTGTCTTGCTGATTTTTAGTTTTCCCAATTTATACGCCCATGAGTGGAAGTGCCCTATGCTCTCTCAGCTGAGTTTTTTAGATGTTTCAGGACACACCATACACTTCTCCAGAGTGGCTGTTGGCAATTTACATCCCGCCCATCAGCGTAGCAAGGCTCCCATTTCTGCATGGCCTGTCCTGCATTTCTCGTTTTGGCACTTTATTCAGCATGGCCCTTTTGATCGATGGGAAGCGAGAGTTCTTTGTAGTGCTGATTTGCCTTTCCAAGTTGCTTGGTTGGCCAAAAAGGGCGTATGCGTTTTTTCCTGAATATATTCAGGAAAAAACGCATACGCCCTTTTTGGCCAAGGGCATCATTGTCGAGGTTTTGCCGCTTCTCCTGTGCTTTAAAGGCGATTCGAATCTACCTCCTGAAATCTGTTTCCTGCAATTCTGCCTTGCTTTCAAATCCTCTTCGTAGCCTTCCCTCCATATATTTGTGGACGAGAGTTATCATTTCTAACTCTGCAGGTTTGTGAATTGCAGTGCCCCTGAGCTCCATTTTTCAACTCGCTTTCTTGGGAGCTGGCCGCAAAAGCGCAGGATTGCTTCAGGCCCTATTCTGGCTCCAGGCGGCAGGCTGAACCTGTGGTTCATTCTTCTTCCTAATGGGAAAATAGAGTGACCTGTGCCTGTCCCAACACCTAGAGCTAGTCTCTCATTGGTTCCCCCTCTTCCCGTTCATCCTCAGGACAAATTGCAACCTGTACGGAACAGGAGGTTAAAGGTGCTGATTCTCCAAGGAGGGAGATTGCTAGTAAAGCGGCTGGAATGGCGAACCGGAGCACAAGGAGATGAGAAATGAGGTGCGTTTTAGAAACCTTTCCCGATCACACGGTGTACCATCTTCTGAGTTTCTCATGCATGTTTTCGATGTAGGAAGATGCCCTTGAACCTGGAGATTTGGGACCCATGGGATGGGTACCACGCCGTATTACTTTAAAGGGTCTGCGTTAGCTCACCCAACCTCAGCAAGCCTCTCAGCCCCAAGAGTGTCCACCCTTATGTCTCAATCAGCTGTGGGTCTAGATATGGTCAATCCAGGTGGCATCGCAACCCCTGAATGAATTTTGTAAGAATTTCTCTCTCTTTCACTGTCTTAGTTTCACGGGGTTTTAAAAGTAATTGATTTTTATAATGGGGTTTAGCTGCTTTGCACTGCTGTGTTTATGCCGCTTTACACCCACTTGACTCACTTACAGAGAGATAGCAATACATAGGTTTTAAGATTTTTACTAGTCAGATATATTCTTGGGCGGTGAATAGGGGGCGTTGAGTCCAGTTCACTGAGCAAGGAGTAGGTCTTGTCTATTACATATTGGGTTTATGGAACGGTATCTGAGCTAATTTGAAACCCTTGTTTTATGCATCACCCCACCTCACCTTTCCCGTTAAGCAGCCATAGTGTGTTTTCTAAACGTGCGACTCTGTTCTGTTTTGTAATTCAGTTCAAGGGTAGCGGTTTTTACATTCCCTCTATAAGTGATATCTTATGATAAGTGTCTTTTTCTGTGTGACTTATTTCACTTAGAATCGTCGTACCTAAATCCACTCATCATGCTGCTCCTAGCCTTATGAGTTTGATTTCATGGCTGAGTGATATTCCATTGTACATAAGGACCACAACTTCTTTATCCATTCTTCTTTTTCCTGGGATGTTTCAGGTGTAACGAAGTGGAGGTTCTTGTGAACAGAGCAGCCCTAAACTTTGGGGTGCCTGTGTCTTGCTGATTTTTAGTTTTCCCAATTTATACGCCCATGAGTGGAAGTGCCCTATGCTCTCTAAGCTGAGTTTTTTAGATGTTTCAGGACACACCGTACACTTCTCCAGAGTGGCTGTTGGCCATTTACAGCCCGCCCATCAGCGTAGCAAGGCTCCCATTTCTGCATGGCCTGTCCTGCATTTCTGGTTTTGACACTTTATTCAGCATGGCCCTTTTGACCGATGGGAAGCGAGACTTCTTTGTAGCGCTGATTTGCCTTTCCAGGTTGCTTGGTTGGCCAAAAAGGGCGTAGGCGTTTTTTCCTGAATATATTCAGGAAAAAACGCCTACGCCCTTTTTGGCCAAGGGCATCATTCTCGAGGTTTTGCCGCTTTTCCTGTGCTTTAAAGGCGATTCGAATCTACCTCCTGAAATCTGTTTCCTGCAATTCTGCCTTGCTTTCAAATCCTCTTCGTTGCCTTCCCTCCATATATTTGTGGACGAGAGTTATCATTTCTAACCGTGCAGGTTTGTGAATTGCAGTGCCCCTGAGCTCCATTTTTCAACTCGCTTTCTTGGGAGCTGGCCGCAAAAGCGCAGGATTGCTTCAGGCCCTATTCTGGCTGCGGGCGGCAGGCTGAGCCGGTGGTTGATCCTTCTTCCTGATGGGAAAATTGAGTGACCTGTGCCTGTCCCAACACCTAGAGCTAGTCTCTCATTGGTTCCCCCTCTTCCCGTTCATCCTCAGGACAAATTGCAACCTGTACGGAACAGGAGGTTAAAGGTGCTGATTCTCCAAGGAGGGACATTGCTAGTAAAGCGGCTGGAATGGCAAACCGGAGCACAAGGAGACGAGAAATGAGGTGCATTTTAGAAACCTTTCCCGATCACACGGTGTACCATCTTCTGGGTTTCTCATGCATGTT
Source organism: Balaenoptera ricei (assembly GCF_028023285.1). Lineage (NCBI taxonomy): Eukaryota > Metazoa > Chordata > Mammalia > Artiodactyla > Balaenopteridae > Balaenoptera > Balaenoptera ricei. The sequence goes on from NC_082654.1 coordinate 71,274,387, forward strand.
TTTGATGTAGGAACATGCCCTTGAACCTGGAGATTTGGGACCCATGGGATGGGTGCCACGCCGTATTAATTTAAAGGGTCTGCGTTAGCTCACCCAACCTCACCAAACTTCTCAGCCCCAAGAGTGTCCACCCTTATGTCTCAATCAGCTGTGGGTCTAGATATGGTCAATCCAGCTGGCATCGCAGCCCCTGAACGAATTTTGTAAGCATTTCTCTCTCTTTTACTGTCTTTGTTTCACGGGTTTTTAAAAGTAAATGATTTTTATAATGGGGTTTAGCTGCTTTGCAGTGCTGTGTTTGTGCCGCTTTACACCCACTTCACTCACTTACAGAGAGATATCAATACATAGGTTTTAAGATTCTTACTAGTCAGATATATTCTTGGGGGGTGAATAGGGGGTATTGAGTCCAGTTCACTGAGCAAGGAGTAGGTCTTGTCTATTACATATTGAGTGTATGGAACGGTATCTGAGCTTACATATTGGGTTTATGGAACGGTATCTGAGCTAATTTGAAACCCTTGTTTTATGCATCACCCCACCTCACCTTTCCCGTTAAGCAGCCATGGTGTGTTTTCTAAGCGTGTGACTCTGTTCTGTTTTGTAATTCAGTTCAAGGGTAGCGGTTTTTACATTTCCTCTATAAGTGCTATCTTATGATAAGTGTCTTTTTCTGTGTGACTTATTTAACTTAGAATCGTCGTACCTAAATCCACTCATCATGCTGCTACTAGCCTTATGACGTTGATTTCATGGCTGAGTGATATTCCATTGTACATAAGGACCACAACTTCTTTATCCATTCTTCTCTTTCTTGGGATGTTTAAGGTGTAACCAAGTGGAGGTTCTTGTCAACAGAGCAGTCCTAAACTTTGGGGTGCCTGTGTCTTGCTGATTTTTAGTTTTCCCAATTTATACGCCCATGAGTGGAAGTGCCCTATGCTCTCTCAGCTGAGTTTTTTAGATGTTTCAGGACACACCATACACTTCTCCAGAGTGGCTGTTGGCAATTTACATCCCGCCCATCAGCGTAGCAAGGCTCCCATTTCTGCATGGCCTGTCCTGCATTTCTCGTTTTGACACTTTATTCAGCATGGCCCTTTTGATCGATGGGAAGCGAGAGTTCTTTGTAGCGCTGATTTGCCTTTCCAAGTTGCTTGGTTGGCCAAAAAGGGCGTATGCGTTTTTTCCTGAATATATTCAGGAAAAAACGCATACGCCCTTTTTGGCCAAGGGCATCATTGTCGAGGTTTTGCCGCTTCTCCTGTGCTTTAAAGGCGATTCGAATCTACCTCCTGAAATCTGTTTCCTGCAATTCTGCCTTGCTTTCAAATCCTCTTCGTAGCCTTCCCTCCATATATTTGTGGACGAGAGTTATCATTTCTAACTCTGCAGGTTTGTGAATTGCAGTGCCCCTGAGCTCCATTTTTCAACTCGCTTTCTTGGGAGCTGGCCGCAAAAGCGCAGGATTGCTTCAGGCCCTATTCTGGCTCCAGGCGGCAGGCTGAACCTGTGGTTCATTCTTCTTCCTAATGGGAAAATAGAGTGACCTGTGCCTGTCCCAACACCTAGAGCTAGTCTCTCATTGGTTCCCCCTCTTCCCGTTCATCCTCAGGACAAATTGCAACCTGTACGGAACAGGAGGTTAAAGGTGCTGATTCTCCAAGGAGGGAGATTGCTAGTAAAGCGGCTGGAATGGCGAACCGGAGCACAAGGAGATGAGAAATGAGGTGCGTTTTAGAAACCTTTCCCGATCACACGGTGTACCATCTTCTGAGTTTCTCATGCATGTTTTCGATGTAGGAAGATGCCCTTGAACCTGGAGATTTGGGACCCATGGGATGGGTACCACGCCGTATTACTTTAAAGGGTCTGCGTTAGCTCACCCAACCTCAGCAAGCCTCTCAGCCCCAAGAGTGTCCACCCTTATGTCTCAATCAGCTGTGGGTCTAGATATGGTCAATCCAGGTGGCATCGCAACCCATGAATGAATTTTGTAAGAATTTCTCTCTCTTTCACTGTCTTAGTTTCACGGGGTTTTAAAAGTAATTGATTTTTATAATGGGGTTTAGCTGCTTTGCACTGCTGTGTTTATGCCGCTTTACACCCACTTGACTCACTTACAGAGAGATAGCAATACATAGGTTTTAAGATTTTTACTAGTCAGATATATTCTTGGGCGGTGAATAGGGGGCGTTGAGTCCAGTTCACTGAGCAAGGAGTAGGTCTTGTCTATTACATATTGGGTTTATGGAACGGTATCTGAGCTAATTTGAAACCCTTGTTTTATGCATCACCCCACCTCACCTTTCCCGTTAAGCAGCCATAGTGTTTTTTCTAAACGTGCGATTCTGTTCTGTTTTGTAATTCAGTTCAAGGGTAGCGGTTTTTACATTCCCTCTATAAGTGATATCTTATGATAAGTGTCTTTTTCTGTGTGACTTATTTCACTTAGAATCGTCGTACCTAAATCCACTCATCATGCTGCTCCTAGCCTTATGAGTTTGATTTCATGGCTGAGTGATATTCCATTGTACATAAGGACCACAACTTCTTTATCCATTCTTCTTTTTCCTGGGATGTTTCAGGTGTAACGAAGTGGAGGTTCTTGTGAACAGAGCAGCCCTAAACTTTGGGGTGCCTGTGTCTTGCTGATTTTTAGTTTTCCCAATTTATACGCCCATGAGTGGAAGTGCCCTATGCTCTCTAAGCTGAGTTTTTTAGATGTTTCAGGACACACCGTACACTTCTCCAGAGTGGCTGTTGGCCATTTACAGCCCGCCCATCAGCGTAGCAAGGCTCCCATTTCTGCATGGCCTGTCCTGCATTTCTGGTTTTGACACTTTATTCAGCATGGCCCTTTTGACCGATGGGAAGCGAGACTTCTTTGTAGCGCTGATTTGCCTTTCCAGGTTGCTTGGTTGGCCAAAAAGGGCGTAGGCGTTTTTTCCTGAATATATTCAGGAAAAAACGCATACGCCCTTTTTGGCCAAGGGCATCATTGTCGAGGTTTTGCCGCTTTTCCTGTGCTTTAAAGGCGATTCGAATCTACCTCCTGAAATCTGTTTCCTGCAATTCTGCCTTGCTTTCAAATCCTCTTCGTTGCCTTCCCTCCATATATTTGTGGACGAGGGTTATCATTTCTAACTCTGCAGGTTTGTGAATTGCAGTGCCCCTGAGCTCCATTTTTCAACTCGCTTTCTTGGGAGCTGGCCGCAAAAGCGCAGGATTGCTTCAGGCCCTATTCTGGCTCCGGGAGGCAGGCTGAGCCTGTGGTTAATTCTTCTTCCTTATGGGAAAATAGAGTGACCTGTGGCTGTCCCAACACCTAGAGCCAGTCTCTCATTGCCTCCCCCTCTTCCCGTTCATCCTCAGGACAAATTGCAACCTGTACGGAACAGGAGGTTAAAGGTGCTGATTCTCCAAGGAGGGAGATTGCTAGTAAAGCGGCTGGAATGGCGTACCGGAGCACAAGGAGATGAGAAATGAGGTGCGTTTTAGAAACCTTTCCCGATCACACGGTGTACCATATTCGGGGTTTCTCATGCATGTTTTCGATGTAGGAAGATGCCCTTGAACCTGGAGATTTGGAACCCATGGGATGGGTACCACGCCGTATTACTTTAAAGGGTCTGCGTTAGCTCACCCAACCTCACCAAACCTCTCAGCCCCAAGAGTGTCCACCCTTATGTCTCAATCAGCTGTGGGTCGAGATATGGTCAATCCAGGTGGCATCACAGCCCTTGAACGAATTTTGTAAGTATTTCTCTCTCTTTCACTGTCTTTGTTTCACGGGTTTTTAAAAGTAATTGAGTTTTAGAACGGGGTTTACCTGCTTTTCACTGCTGTGTTTATGCTGCTTTACACCCAGTTAACTCACTTACAGAGAGATATCAATACATAGGTTTTAAGATTCTTACTAGTCAGATACATTCTGGGGCGGTGAATAGGGGGCGTTGAGTCCAGTTCACTGAGCAAGGAGTAGGTCTTGTCTATTACATATTGGGTTTATGGAACGGGATCTGAGCTAATTTGAAACCCTTGTTTTATGCATCACCCCACCTCACCTTTCCCGTTAAGCAGCCATAGTGTGTTTTCTAAACGTGCGACTCTGTTCTGTTTTGTAATTCAGTTCAAGGGTAGCGGTTTTTACTTTCCCTCTATAAGTGATATCTTATGATAAGTGTCTTTTTCTGTGTGACTTATTTCACTTAGAATCGTCGTACCTAAATCCACTCATCATGCGGCTCCTAGCCTTATGACGTTGATTTCATGGCTGAGTGATATTCCATTGTACATAAGGACCACAACTTCTTTATCCATTCTTCTCTTTCCTGGGATATTTCAGGTGTAACGAAGTGGAGGTTCTTGTCAACAGAGCAGCCCTAAACTTTGGGGTGCCTGTGTCTTGCTGATTTTTAGTTTTCCCAATTTATACGCCCATGAGTGGAAGTGCCCTATGCTCTCTAAGCTGAGTTTTTTAGATGTTTCAGGACACACCGTACACTTCTCCAGAGTGGCTGTTGGCAATTTACAGCCCGCCCATCAGCGTAGCAAGGCTCCCATTTCTCCATGGCCTGTCCTGCATTTCTGGTTTTGACACTTTATTCAGCATGGCCCTTTTGACCGATGGGAAGCGAGACTACTTTGTAGCGCTGATTTGCCTTTCCAGGTTGCTGGGTTGGCCAAAAAGGGCGTATGCGTTTTTTCTTGAATATATTCAGGAAAAACTCCTACGCCCTTTTTGGCCAAGGGCATCATTCTCGAGGTTTTGCCGCTTTTCCTGTGCTTTAAAGGCGATTCGAATCTACCTCCTGAAATCTGTTTCCTGCAATTCTGCCTTGCTTTCAAATCCTCTGCGTTGTCTTTCCTCCATATATTTGTGGACGAGAGTTATCATTTCTAACTCTGCAGGTTTGTGAATTGCAGTGCCCCCGAGCTCCATTTTTCAACTCGCTTTCTTGGGAGCTGGCCGCAAAAGCGCAGGATTGCTTCAGGCCCTATTCTGGCTCCGGGCGGCAGGCTGAGCCTGTGGTTAATTCTTCTTCCTGATGGGAAAATAGAGTGACCTGTGCCTGTCCCAACACCTAGAGCTATTCTCTCATTGGTTCTCCCTCTTCCCGTTCATCCTCAGGACAAATTGCAACCTGTACGGAACAGGAGGTTAAAGGTGCTGATTCTCCAAGGAGGGAGATTGCTACTAAAGCGCCTGGAATGGCGAACCGGAGCGCAAGGAGATGAGAAATGAGGTGCGTTTTAGAAACCTTTCCCGATCACACGGTGTACCATCTTCGGGGTTTCTCATGCATGTTTTCGATGTAGGAAGATGCCCTTGAACCTTGAGATTTGGGACCCATGGGATAGGTACCACGCCGTATTACTGTAAAGGGTCTGCGTTAGCTCACCCAACCTCACCAAACCTCTCAGCCCCAAGAGTGTCCACCCTTATGTCTCAATCAGCTGTGGGTCTAGATATGGTCAATCCAGGTGGCATCACAGACCCTGAACGAATTTTGTAAGCATTTCTCTCTCTTTCACTGTATTTGTTTCACGGGTTTTTAAAGGTAATTGATTTTTATAATGGGGTTTAGCTGCTTTGCACTGCTGTGTTTATGCCGCTTTACACCCACTAGACACTTACAGATAGATATCAATACATAGGTTTTAAGATTCTTACTAATCAGATATATTCCTGGGCGGTGAATAGGGGGTGTTGAGTCCAGTTCACTGAGCAAGGAGTAGGTCTTGTCTATTACATATTGGGTTTATGGAACGGTATCTGAGCTAATTTGAAACCCTTGTTTTATGCATCACCCCACCTCACCTTTCCCGTTAAGCAGCCATAGTGTGTTTTCTAAACGTGCGACTCTGTTCTGTTTTGCAATTCAGTTCAAGGGTAGCGGTTTTTACATTCCCTCTATAAGTGATATCTTATGATAAGTGTCTTTTTCTGTGTGACTTATTTCACTTAGAATCGTCGTACCTAAATCCACTCATCATGCTGCTACTAGCCTTATGACGTTGATTTCATGGCTGAGTGATATTCCATTGTACATAAGGACCACAACTTCTTTATCCATTCTTCCCTTTCCTGGGATATTTCAGGTGTAACGAAGTGGAGGTTCTTGTCATCAGAGCAGCCCTAAACTTTGGGGTGCCTGTGTCTTGCTGATTTTTAGTTTTCCCAATTTATACGCCCATGAGTGGAAGTGCCCTATGCTCTCTAAGCTGAGTTTTTTAGATGTTTCAGGACACACCGTACACTTCTCCAGAGTGGATGTTGGCAATTTACAGCCCGCCCATCAGCGTAGCAAGGCTCCCATTTCTCCATGGCCTGTCCTGCATTTCTGGTTTTGACACTTTATTCAGCATGGCCCTTTTGACCGATGGGAAGCGAGACTTATTTGTAGCGCTGATTTGCCTTTCCAGGTTGCTTGGTTGGCCAAAAAGGGCGTAGGCGTTTTTTCCTGAATATATTCAGGAAAAAACGCCTACGCCCTTTTTGGCCAAGGGCATCATTCTCGAGGTTTTGCCGCTTTTCCTGTGCTTTAAAGGCGATTCGAATCTACCTCCTGAAATCTGTTTCCTGCAATTCTGCCTTGCTTTCAAATCCTCTTCGTTGCCTTCCCTCCATATATTTGTGGACGAGAGTTATCATTTCTAACCGTGCAGGTTTGTGAATTGCAGTGCCCCTGAGCTCCATTTTTCAACTCGCTTTCTTGGGAGCTGGCCGCAAAAGCGCAGGATTGCTTCAGGCCCTATTCTGGCTGCGGGCGGCAGGCTGAGCCGGTGGTTGATCCTTCTTCCTGATGGGAAAATTGAGTGACCTGTGCCTGTCCCAACACCTAGAGCTAGTCTCTCATTGGTTCCCCCTCTTCCCGTTCATCCTCAGGACAAATTGCAACCTGTACGGAACAGGAGGTTAAAGGTGCTGATTCTCCAAGGAGGGAGATTGCTAGTAAAGCGGCTGGAATGGCGAACCGGAGCACAAGGAGACGAGAAATGAGGTGCATTTTAGAAACCTTTCCCGATCACACGGTGTACCATCTTCTGGGTTTCTCATGCATGTTTTTGATGTAGGAACATGCCCTTGAACCTGGAGATTTGGGACCCATGGGATGGGTGCCACGCCGTATTAATTTAAAGGGTCTGCGTTAGCTCACCCAACCTCACCAAACTTCTCAGCCCCAAGAGTGTCCACCCTTATGTCTCAATCAGCTGTGGGTCTAGATATGGTCAATCCAGCTGGCATCGCAGCCCCTGAACGAATTTTGTAAGCATTTCTCTCTCTTTTACTGTCTTTGTTTCACGGGTTTTTAAAAGTAAATGATTTTTATAATGGGGTTTAGCTGCTTTGCAGTGCTGTGTTTGTGCCGCTTTACACCCACTTCACTCACTTACAGAGAGATATCAATACATAGGTTTTAAGATTCTTACTAGTCAGATATATTCTTGGGGGGTGAATAGGGGGTATTGAGTCCAGTTCACTGAGCAAGGAGTAGGTCTTGTCTATTACATATTGAGTGTATGGAACGGTATCTGAGCTTACATATTGGGTTTATGGAACGGTATCTGAGCTAATTTGAAACCCTTGTTTTATGCATCACCCCACCTCACCTTTCCCGTTAAGCAGCCATGGTGTGTTTTCTAAGCGTGTGACTCTGTTCTGTTTTGTAATTCAGTTCAAGGGTAGCGGTTTTTACATTTCCTCTATAAGTGCTATCTTATGATAAGTGTCTTTTTCTGTGTGACTTATTTAACTTAGAATCGTCGTACCTAAATCCACTCATCATGCTGCTACTAGCCTTATGACGTTGATTTCATGGCTGAGTGATATTCCATTGTACATAAGGACCACAACTTCTTTATCCATTCTTCTCTTTCTTGGGATGTTTAAGGTGTAAACAAGTGGAGGTTCTTGTCAACAGAGCAGTCCTAAACTTTGGGGTGCCTGTGTCTTGCTGATTTTTAGTTTTCCCAATTTATACGCCCATGAGTGGAAGTGCCCTATGCTCTCTCAGCTGAGTTTTTTAGATGTTTCAGGACACACCATACACTTCTCCAGAGTGGCTGTTGGCAATTTACATCCCGCCCATCAGCGTAGCAAGGCTCCCATTTCTGCATGGCCTGTCCTGCATTTCTCGTTTTGACACTTTATTCAGCATGGCCCTTTTGATCGATGGGAAGCGAGAGTTCTTTGTAGCGCTGATTTGCCTTTCCAAGTTGCTTGGTTGGCCAAAAAGGGCGTATGCGTTTTTTCCTGAATATATTCAGGAAAAAACGCATACGCCCTTTTTGGCCAAGGGCATCATTGTCGAGGTTTTGCCGCTTCTCCTGTGCTTTAAAGGCGATTCGAATCTACCTCCTGAAATCTGTTTCCTGCAATTCTGCCTTGCTTTCAAATCCTCTTCGTAGCCTTCCCTCCATATATTTGTGGACGAGAGTTATCATTTCTAACTCTGCAGGTTTGTGAATTGCAGTGCCCCTGAGCTCCATTTTTCAACTCGCTTTCTTGGGAGCTGGCCGCAAAAGCGCAGGATTGCTTCAGGCCCTATTCTGGCTCCAGGCGGCAGGCTGAACCTGTGGTTCATTCTTCTTCCTAATGGGAAAATAGAGTGACCTGTGCCTGTCCCAACACCTAGAGCTAGTCTCTCATTGGTTCCCCCTCTTCCCGTTCATCCTCAGGACAAATTGCAACCTGTACGGAACAGGAGGTTAAAGGTGCTGATTCTCCAAGGAGGGAGATTGCTAGTAAAGCGGCTGGAATGGCGAACCGGAGCACAAGGAGATGAGAAATGAGGTGCGTTTTAGAAACCTTTCCCGATCACACGGTGTACCATCTTCTGAGTTTCTCATGCATGTTTTCGATGTAGGAAGATGCCCTTGAACCTGGAGATTTGGGACCCATGGGATGGGTACCACGCCGTATTACTTTAAAGGGTCTGCGTTAGCTCACCCAACCTCAGCAAGCCTCTCAGCCCCAAGAGTGTCCACCCTTATGTCTCAATCAGCTGTGGGTCTAGATATGGTCAATCCAGGTGGCATCGCAACCCCTGAATGAATTTTGTAAGAATTTCTCTCTCTTTCACTGTCTTAGTTTCACGGGGTTTTAAAAGTAATTGATTTTTATAATGGGGTTTAGCTGCTTTGCACTGCTGTGTTTATGCCGCTTTACACCCACTTGACTCACTTACAGAGAGATAGCAATACATAGGTTTTAAGATTTTTACTAGTCAGATATATTCTTGGGCGGTGAATAGGGGGCGTTGAGTCCAGTTCACTGAGCAAGGAGTAGGTCTTGTCTATTACATATTGGGTTTATGGAACGGTATCTGAGCTAATTTGAAACCCTTGTTTTATGCATCACCCCACCTCACCTTTCCCATTAAGCAGCCATAGTGTTTTTTCTAAACGTGCGACTCTGTTCTGTTTTGTAATTCAGTTCAAGGGTAGCGGTTTTTACATTCCCTCTATAAGTGATATCTTATGATAAGTGTCTTTTTCTGTGTGACTTATTTCACTTAGAATCGTCGTACCTAAATCCACTCATCATGCTGCTCCTAGCCTTATGAGTTTGATTTCATGGCTGAGTGATATTCCATTGTACATAAGGACCACAACTTCTTTATCCATTCTTCTTTTTCCTGGGATGTTTCAGGTGTAACGAAGTGGAGGTTCTTGTGAACAGAGCAGCCCTAAACTTTGGGGTGCCTGTGTCTTGCTGATTTTTAGTTTTCCCAATTTATACGCCCATGAGTGGAAGTGCCCTATGCTCTCTAAGCTGAGTTTTTTAGATGTTTCAGGACACACCGTACACTTCTCCAGAGTGGCTGTTGGCCATTTACAGCCCGCCCATCAGCGTAGCAAGGCTCCCATTTCTGCATGGCCTGTCCTGCATTTCTGGTTTTGACACTTTATTCAGCATGGCCCTTTTGACCGATGGGAAGCGAGACTTCTTTGTAGCGCTGATTTGCCTTTCCAGGTTGCTTGGTTGGCCAAAAAGGGCGTAGGCGTTTTTTCCTGAATATATTCAGGAAAAAACGCATACGCCCTTTTTGGCCAAGGGCATCATTGTCGAGGTTTTGCCGCTTTTCCTGTGCTTTAAAGGCGATTCGAATCTACCTCCTGAAATCTGTTTCCTGCAATTCTGCCTTGCTTTCAAATCCTCTTCGTTGCCTTCCCTCCATATATTTGTGGACGAGGGTTATCATTTCTAACTCTGCAGGTTTGTGAATTGCAGTGCCCCTGAGCTCCATTTTTCAACTCGCTTTCTTGGGAGCTGGCCGCAAAAGCGCAGGATTGCTTCAGGCCCTATTCTGGCTCCGGGAGGCAGGCTTAGCCTGTGGTTAATTCTTCTTCCTTATGGGAAAATAGAGTGACCTGTGGCTGTCCCAACACCTAGAGCCAGTCTCTCATTGCCTCCCCCTCTTCCCGTTCATCCTCAGGACAAATTGCAACCTGTACGGAACAGGAGGTTAAAGGTGCTGATTCTCCAAGGAGGGAGATTGCTAGTAAAGCGGCTGGAATGGCGAACCGGAGCACAAGGAGATGAGAAATGAGGTGCGTTTTAGAAACCTTTCCCGATCACACGGTGTACCATATTCGGGGTTTCTCATGCATGTTTTCGATGTAGGAAGATGCCCTTGAACCTGGAGATTTGGAACCCATGGGATGGGTACCACGCCGTATTACTTTAAAGGGTCTGCGTTAGCTCACCCAACCTCACCAAACCTCTCAGCCCCAAGAGTGTCCACCCTTATGTCTCAATCAGCTGTGGGTCGAGATATGGTCAATCCAGGTGGCATCACAGCCCTTGAACGAATTTTGTAAGTATTTCTCTCTCTTTCACTGTCTTTGTTTCACGGGTTTTTAAAAGTAATTGAGTTTTAGAACGGGGTTTACCTGCTTTTCACTGCTGTGTTTATGCTGCTTTACACCCAGTTAACTCACTTACAGAGAGATATCAATACATAGGTTTTAAGATTCTTACTAGTCAGATACATTCTGGGGCGGTGAATAGGGGGCGTTGAGTCCAGTTCACTGAGCAAGGAGTAGGTCTTGTCTATTACATATTGGGTTTATGGAACGGTATCTGAGCTAATTTGAAACCCTTGTTTTATGCATCACCCCACCTCACCTTTCCCGTTAAGCAGCCATAGTGTGTTTTCTAAACGTGCGACTCTGTTCTGTTTTGTAATTCAGTTCAAGGGTAGCGGTTTTTACTTTCCCTCTATAAGTGATATCTTATGATAAGTGTCTTTTTCTGTGTGACTTATTTCACTTAGAATCGTCGTACCTAAATCCACTCATCATGCGGCTCCTAGCCTTATGACGTTGATTTCATGGCTGAGTGATATTCCATTGTACATAAGGACCACAACTTCTTTATCCATTCTTCTCTTTCCTGGGATATTTCAGGTGTAACGAAGTGGAGGTTCTTGTCAACAGAGCAGCCCTAAACTTTGGGGTGCCTGTGTCTTGCTGATTTTTAGTTTTCCCAATTTATACGCCCATGAGTGGAAGTGCCCTATGCTCTCTAAGCTGAGTTTTTTAGATGTTTCAGGACACACCGTACACTTCTCCAGAGTGGCTCTTGGTAATTTACATCCCGCCCATCAGCGTAGCAAGGCTCCCATTTCTGCATGGCCTGTCCTGCATTTCTGGTTTTGACACTTTATTCAGCATGGCCCTTTTGACCGATGGGAAGCGAGACTTCTTTGTAGCGCTGATTTGCCTTTCCAGGTTGCTGGGTTGGCCAAAAAGGGCGTATGCGTTTTTTCTTGAATATATTCAGGAAAAACTCCTACGCCCTTTTTGGCCAAGGGCATCATTCTCGAGGTTTTGCCGCTTTTCCTGTGCTTTAAAGGCGATTCGAATCTACCTCCTGAAATCTGTTTCCTGCAATTCTGCCTTGCTTTCAAATCCTCTGCGTTGTCTTTCCTCCATATATTTGTGGACGAGAGTTATCATTTCTAACTCTGCAGGTTTGTGAATTGCAGTGCCCCCGAGCTCCATTTTTCAACTCGCTTTCTTGGGAGCTGGCCGCAAAAGCGCAGGATTGCTTCAGGCCCTATTCTGGCTCCGGGCGGCAGGCTGAGCCTGTGGTTAATTCTTCTTCCTGATGGGAAAATAGAGTGACCTGTGCCTGTCCCAACACCTAGAGCTATTCTCTCATTGGTTCTCCCTCTTCCCGTTCATCCTCAGGACAAATTGCAACCTGTACGGAACAGGAGGTTAAAGGTGCTGATTCTCCAAGGAGGGAGATTGCTACTAAAGCGCCTGGAATGGCGAACCGGAGCGCAAGGAGATGAGAAATGAGGTGCGTTTTAGAAACCTTTCCCGATCACACGGTTTACCATCTTCGGGGTTTCTCATGCATGTTTTCGATGTAGGAAGATGCCCTTGAACCTGGAGATTTGGGACCCATGGGATGGGTACCACGCCGTATTACTGTAAAGGGTCTGCGTTAGCTCACCCAACCTCACCAAACCTCTCAGCCCCAAGAGTGTCCACCCTTATGTCTCAATCAGCTGTGGGTCTAGATATGGTCAATCCAGGTGGCATCACAGACCCTGAACGAATTTTGTAAGCATTTCTCTCTCTTTCACTGTATTTGTTTCACGGGTTTTTAAAGGTAATTGATTTTTATAATGGGGTTTAGCTGCTTTGCACTGCTGTGTTTATGCCGCTTTACACCCACTTGACTCACTTACAGATAGATATCAATACATAGGTTTTAAGATTCTTACTAATCAGATATATTCCTGGGCGGTGAATAGGGGGTGTTGAGTCCAGTTCACTGAGCAAGGAGTAGGTCTTGTCTATTACATATTGGGTTTATGGAACGGTATCTGAGCTAATTTGAAACCCTTGTTTTATGCATCACCCCACCTCACCTTTCCCGTTAAGCAGCCATAGTGTGTTTTCTAAACGTGCGACTCTGTTCTGTTTTGCAATTCAGTTCAAGGGTAGCGGTTTTTACATTCCCTCTATAAGTGATATCTTATGATAAGTGTCTTTTTCTGTGTGACTTATTTCACTTAGAATCGTCGTACCTAAATCCACTCATCATGCTGCTCCTAGCCTTATGACGTTGATTTCATGGCTGAGTGATATTCCATTGTACATAAGGACCACAACTTCTTTATCCATTCTTCCCTTTCCTGGGATATTTCAGGTGTAACGAAGTGGAGTTTCTTGTCATCAGAGCAGCCCTAAACTTTGGGGTGCCTGTGTCTTGCTGATTTTTAGTTTTCCCAATTTATACGCCCATGAGTGGAAGTGCCCTATGCTCTCTAAGCTGAGTTTTTTAGATGTTTCAGGACACACCGTACACTTCTCCAGAGTGGCTGTTGGCAATTTACAGCCCGCCCATCAGCGTAGCAAGGCTCCCATTTCTCCATGGCCTGTCCTGCATTTCTGGTTTTGACACTTTATTCAGCATGGCCCTTTTGACCGATGGGAAGCGAGACTTCTTTGTAGCGCTGATTTGCCTTTCCAGGTTGCTTGGTTGGCCAAAAAGGGCGTAGGCGTTTTTTCCTGAATATATTCAGGAAAAAACGCCTACGCCCTTTTTAGCCAAGGGCATCATTGTCGAGGTTTTGCCGCTTTTCCTGTGCTTTAAAGGCGATTCGAATCTACCTCCTGAAATCTGTTTCCTGCAATTCTGCCTTGCTTTCAAATCCTCTTCGTTGCCTTCCCTCCATATATTTGTGGACGAGAGTTATCATTTCTAACCCTGCAGGTTTGTGAATTGCAGTGCCCCTGAGCTCCATTTTTCAACTCGCTTTCTTGGGAGCTGGCCGCAAAAGCGCAGGATTGCTTCAGGCCCTATTCTGGCTGCGGGCGGCAGGCTGAGCCGGTGGTTGATCCTTCTTCCTGATGGGAAAATAGAGTGACCTGTGCCTGTCCCAACACCTAGAGCTAGTCTCTCATTGGTTCCCCCTCTTCCCGTTCATCCTCAGGACAAATTGCAACCTGTACGGAACAGGAGGTTAAAGGTGCTGATTCTCCAAGGAGGGAGATTGCTAGTAAAGCGGCTGGAATGGCGAACCGGAGCACAAGGAGATGAGAAATGAGGTGCGTTTTAGAAAACTTTCCCGATCACACGGTGTACCATCTTCTGGGTTTCTCATGCATGTTTTCGATGTAGGAAGATGCCCTTGAACCTGGAGATTTGGGACCCATGGGATGGGTACCACGCCGTATTACTTTAAAGGGTCTGCGTTAGCTCACCCAACCTCAGCAAACCTCTCAGCCCCAAGAGTCTCCACCCTTATGTCTCAATCAGCTGTGGGTCTAGATATGGTCAATCCAGATGGCATCGCAACCCCTGAACGAATTTTGTAAGAATTTCTCTCTCTTTCACTGTATTTGTTTCACCGGGTTTTAAAAGTAATTGATTTTTATAATGGGGTTTAGCTGCTTTGCACTGCTGTGTTTATGCCGCTTTACACCCACTTGACTCACTTACAGAGAGATAGCAATACATAGGTTTTAAGATTCTTACTAGTCAGATATATTCTTGGGCGGTGAATAGGGGGCGTTGAGTCCAGTTCACTGAGCAAGGAGTAGGTCTTGTCTATTACATATTGGGTTTATGGAACGGTATCTGAGCTAATTTGAAACCCTTGTTTTATGCATCACCCCACCTCACCTTTCCCATTAAGCATCCATAGTGTGTTTTCTAAACGTGCGGCTCTGTTCTGTTTTGTAATTCAGTTCAAGGGTAGCGGTTTCTACATTCCCTCTATAAGTGATATCTTATGATAAGTGTCTTTTTCTGTGTGACTTATTTCACTTAGAATCGTCGTACCTAAATCCACTCATCATGCTGCTCCTAGCCTTATGAGTTTGATTTCATGGCTGAGTGATATTCCATTGTACATAAGGACCACAACTTCTTTATCCATTCTTCTTTTTCCTGGGATGTTTCAGGTGTAACGAAGTAGAGGTTTTTGTCAACAGAGCAGCCCTAAACTTTGGGGTGCCTGTGTCTTGCTGATTTTTAGTTTTCCCAATTTATACGCCCATGAGTGGAAGTGCCCTATGCTCTCTAAGCTGAGTTTTTTAGATGTTTCAGGACACACCGTACACTTCTCCAGAGTGGCTGTTGGCCATTTACAGCCCGCCCATCAGCGTAGCAAGGCTCCCATTTCTGCATGGCCTGTCCTGCATTTCTGGTTTTGACACTTTATTCAGCATGGCCCTTTTGACCGATGGGAAGCGAGACTTCTTTGTAGCGCTGATTTGCCTTTCCAGGTTGCTTGGTTGGCCAAAAAGGGCGTATGCGTTTTTTCCTGAATATATTCAGGAAAAAACGCATACGCCCTTTTTGGCCAAGGGCATCATTGTCGAGGTTTTGCCGCTTTTCCTGTGCTTTAAAGGCGATTCGAATCTACCTCCTGAAATCTGTTTCCTGCAATTCTGCCTTGCTTTCAAATCCTCTTCGTAGCCTTCCCTCCATATATTTGTGGACGAGAGTTATCATTTCTAACTCTGCAGGTTTGTGAATTGCAGTGCCCCTGAGCTCCATTTTTCAACTCGCTTTTTTGGGAGCTGGCCGCAAAAGCGCAGGATTGCTTCAGGCCCTATTCTGGCTCCAGGCGGCAGGCTGAACCTGTGGTTCATTCTTCTTCCTGATGGGAAAATAGAGTGACCTGTGCCTGTCCCAACACCTAGAGCTAGTCTCTCATTGGTTCCCCCTCTTCCCGTTCATCCTCAGGACAAATTGCAACCTGTACGGAACAGGAGGTTAAAGGTGCTGATTCTCCAAGGAGGGAGATTGCTAGTAAAGCGGCTGGAATGGCGAACCGGAGCACAAGGAGATGAGAAATGAGGTGCGTTTTAGAAACCTTTCCCGATCACACGGTGTACCATCTTCTGAGTTTCTCATGCATGTTTTCGATGTAGGAAGATGCCCTTGAACCTGGAGATTTGGGACCCATGGGATGGGTACCGCGCCGTATTACTTTAAAGGGTCTGCGTTAGCTCACCCAACCTCACCAAACCTCTCAGCCCCAAGAGTGTCCACCCTTATGTCTCAATCAGCTGTGGGTCTAGATATGGTCAATCCAGGTGGCATCGCAGCCCCTGAACGAATTTTGTAAGAATTTCTCTCTCTTTCACTGTCTTTGTTTCTCGGGTTTTTAAAAGTAATTGATTTTTATAATGGGGTTTAGCTGCTTTTCAATGCTGTGTTTATGCCGCTTTACACCCACTTGACTCACTTACAGAGAGATATCAATACATAGGTTTTAAGATTCTTACTAGTCAGATATATTCTTGGGCGGTGAATAGGGGGCGTTGAGTCCAGTTCACTGAGCAAGGAGTAGTTCTTGTCTATTACATACTGGTTTTATGGAACGGTATCGGAGCTAATTTGAAACCCTTGTTTTATGCATCACCCCACCTCACCTTTCCCGTTAAGCAGCCATAGTGTGTTTTCTAAACGTGTGACTCTGTTCTGTTTTGTAATTCAGTTCAAGGGTAGCGGTTTTTACATTCCCTCTATAAGTGATATCTTATGATAAGTGTCTTTTTCTGTGTGACTTATTTCACTTAGAATCGTCGTACCTAAATCCACTCATCATGCTGCTCCTAGCCTTATGACGTTGATTTCATGGCTGAGTTATATTCCATTGTACATAAGGACCACAACTTCTTTATCCATTTTTCTCTTTCCTGGGATGTTTCAGGTGTAACGAAGTGGAGGTTCTTTTCAACGGAGCAGCCCTAAACTTTGGGCTGTCTGTGTCTTGCTGATTTTTAGTTTTCCCAATTTATCCGCCCATGAGTGGAAGTGCCCTATGCTCTCTAAGCTGAGTTTTTTAGATGTTTCAGGACACACCGTACACTTCTCCAGAGTGGCTTTTGGCCATTTACAGCCCGCCCATCAGCGTAGCAAGGCTCCCATTTCTCCATGGCCTGTCCTGCATTTCTGGTTTTGACACTTTATTCAGCATGGCCCTTTTGACCGATGGGAAGCGAGGCTTCTTTGTAGCGCTGATTTACCTTTCCAGGTTGCTTGGTTGGCCAAAAAGGGCGTATGCGTTTTTTCCTGAATATATTCAGGAAAAAACGCATACGCCCTTTTTGGCCAAGGTCACGATTGTCGAGGTTTTGCAGCTTTTCCTGTGCTTTAAAGACGATTCGAATCTACCTCCTGAAATCTGTTTCCTGCAATTCTGCCTTGCTTTCAAATCCTCTTCGTTGCCTTCCCTCAATATATTCGTGGACGAGAGTTATCATTTCTAACTCTGCAGGTTTGTGAATTGCACTATCCCTGAGCTCCATTTTTCAACTCGCTTTCTTGGGAGCTGGCCGCAAAAGCGCAGGATTGCTTCAGGCCCTATTCTGGCTCCGGGCGGCAGGCTGAGCCTGTGGTCAATTCTTCTTCCTGATGGGAAAATAGAGTGACCTGTGCCTGTTCCAACACCTAGAGCTAGTCTCTCATTGGCTCCCCCTCTTCCCGTTCATCCTCAGGACAAATTGCAACCTGTACGGAACAGGAGGTTAAAGGTGCTGATTCTCCAAGGAGGGAGATTGCTAGTTAAGCGGCTGCAATGGCGAACCGGAGCACAAGGAGATGAGAAATGAGGTGCGTTTTAGAAACCTTTCCCGATCACACGGTGTACCATCTTCTGTGTTTCTTATGAATGTTTTCGATGTAGGAAGATGCCCTTGAACCTGGAGATTTGGGACCCATGGGATGGGTACCACGCCGTATTACTTTAAAGGGTCTGCGTTAGCTCACCCAACCTCCCCAAACCTCTCAGCCCCAAGAGTGTCCACCCTTATGTCTCAATCAGCTGTAGGTCTAGATATGGTCAATCCAGGTGGCATCACAGCCCCTGAACGAATTTTGTAAGCATTTCTCTATCTTTCACTGTCTTTGTTTCACGGGTTTTTAAAAGTAATTGATTTTTATAATGGTGTTTAGCTGCTTTTCACTGCTGTGTTTATGCCGCTTTACACCCACTAGACTCACTTACAGAGAGATATCAATACATAGGTTTTAAGATTCTTACTAGTCAGATATATTCATGGGCGGTGAATAGGGGGTGTTGAGTCCAGTTCACTGAGCAAGGAGTAGGTCTTGTCTATTACATATTGGGTTTATGGAACGGTATCTGAGCTAATTTGAAACCCTTGTTTTATGCATCACCCCACCTCACCTTTCCCGTTAAGCAGCCATAGTGTGTTTTCTAAACGTGTGACTGTGTTCTGTTTTGTAATTCAGTTCAAGGGTAGCGTTTTTTACATTCCCTCTATAAGTGATATCTTATGATAAGTGTCTTTTTCTGTGTGACTTATTTCACTTAGAATCGTCGTACCTAAATCCACTCATCAAGCTGCTACTAGCCTTATGACGTTGATTTCATGGCTGAGTGATATTCCATTGTACATAAGAACCACAACTTCTTTATCCATTCTTCTCTTTCCTGGGATATTTAAGGTGTAACGAAGTGGAGGTTCTTGTCAACAGAGCAGCCCTAAGTTTTGGGGTGCCCGTGTCTTGCTGATTTTTAGTTTTCTCAATTTATACGCCCATGAGTGGAAGTGCCCTATGCTCTCTAAGCTGAGTTTTTTAGATGTTTCAGGACACACCGTACACTTCTCCAGAGTGGCTGTTGGCAATTTACAGCCCGCCCATCAGCGTAGCGAGACTCCCATTTCTCCATGGCCTGTCCTGCATTTCTGGTTTTGACACTTTATTCAGCATGGCCCTTTTGACCGATGGGAAGCGAGACTTCTTTGTAGCGCTGATTTGCCTTTCCAGGTTGCTTGGTTGGCCAAAAAGGGCGTATGCGTTTTTTCCTGAATATATTCAGGAAAAAACGCATACGCCCTTTTTGGCAAGGGGCATCATTGTCGAGGTTTTGCCGCTTTTCCTGTGGTTTAAAGACGATTCGAATCTACCTCCTGAAATCTGTTTCCTGCAATTCTGCCTTGCTTTCAAATCCTCTTCGTTGCCTTCCCTCAATCTATTTGTGGACGAGAGTTATCATTTCTAACTCTGCAGGTTTGTGAATTGCAGTGCCCCTGAGCTCCATTTTTCAACTCGCTTTCTGGGGAGCTGGCCGCAAAAGCGCAGCATTGCTTCAGGCCCTATTCTGGCTCCGGGCGGCAGGCTGAGCCTGCGGTTAATTCTTCTTCCTGATGGGAAAATAGAGTGACCTGTGCCTGTCTCAACACCTAGAGCTAGTCTCTCATTGGTTCCCCCTCTTCCCGTTCATCCTCAGGACAAATTGCAACCTGTACGGAACAGGAGGTTAAAGGTGCTGATTCTCCAAGGAGGGAGATTGCTAGTAAAGCGGCTGGAATGGCGAACCGGAGCACAAGGAGATGAGAAATGAGGTGCGTTTTAGAAACCTTTCCCGATCACACGGTGTACCATCTTCTGGGTTTCTCATGCATGTTTTCGATGTAGGAAGAGGCCCTTGAAACTGGAGATTTGGGAGCCATGGGATGGGTACCACGCCGTATTACTTTAAAGGGTCTGCGTTAGCTCACCCAACCTCCCCAAACTTCTTAGCCCGAAGAGTGTCCACCCTTATGTCTCAATCAGCTGTGGGTCTATATATGGTCAATCCAGGTGGCATCACAGCCCCTGAATGAATATTGTAAACATTTCTCTCTCTTTCACTGTCTTTGTTTCACGGGTTTTTAAAAGTAATTGATTTTTATAATGGGGTTTAGCTGCTTTTCACTGCTGTGTTTATGCCGCTTTACACCCACTAGACTCACTTACAGAGAGATATCAATACATAGGTTTTAAGATTCTTACTAGTCAGATATATTCTTGGGCGGTGAATAGGGGGTGTTGAGTCCAGTTCATTGAGCAAGGAGTAGGTCTTGTCTATTACATATTGGGTTTATGGAACGGTATCTGAGCTAATTTGAAACCCTTGTTTTATGCATCACCCCACCTCACTTTTCCCGTTAAGCAGCCATAGTGTGTTTTCTAAACGTGTGACTGTGTTCTGTTTTGTAATTCAGTTCAAGGGTAGCGTTTTTTACATTCCCTCTATAAGTGATATCTTATGATAAGTGTCTTTTTCTGTGTGACTTATTTCACTTAGAATCGTCGTACCTAAATCCACTCATCAAGCTGCTACTAGCCTTATGACGTTGATTTCATGGCTGAGTGATATTCCATTGTACATAAGAACCACAACTTATTTATCCATTCTTCTCTTTCCTGGGATATTTAAGGTGTAACGAAGTGGAGGTTCTTGTCAACAGAGCAGCCCTAAGTTTTGGGGTGCCTGTGTCTTGCTGATTTTTAGTTTTCTCAATTTATACGCCCATGAGTGGAAGTGCCCTATGCTCTCTAAGCTGAGTTTTTTAGATGTTTCAGGACACACCGTACACTTCTCCAGAGTGGCTGTTGGCAATTTACATCCCGCCCATCAGCGTAGCAAGTCTCCCATTTCTCCAAGGCCTGTCCTGCATTTCTGGTTTTGACACTTTATTCAGCATGGCCCTTTTGACCGATGGGAAGCGAGGCTTCTTTGTAGCCCTGATTTGCCTTTCCAGGTTGCTTGGTTGGCCAAAAAGGGCGTATGCGTTTTTTCCTGAATATATTCAGGAAAAAACGCATACGCCCTTTTTGGCCAAGGGCATCATTGTCGAGTTTTGCCGCTTCTCCTGTGCTTTAAAGGCGATTCGAATCTGCCTCCTGAAATCTGTTTCCTGCAATTCTGCCTTGCTTTCAAATCCTCTTCGTTGTCTTCCCTCAATCTATTTGTGGACGAGAGTTATCATTTCTTACTCTGCAGGTTTGTGAATTGCAGTGCCCCTGAGCTCCATTTTTCAACTCGCTTTCTTGGGAGCTGGCCGCAAAAGCGCAGGATTGCTTCAGGCCCTATTCTGGCTCTGGGTGGCAGGCTGAGGCTGTGGTTAATTCTTCTTCCTGATGGGAAAATAGAGTGACCTGTGCCTGTCCCAACACCTAGAGCTAGTCTCTCATTGGCTCCCCCTCTTCCCGTTCATCCTCAGGACAAATTGCAACCTGTACGGAACAGGAGGTTAAAGGTGCTGCTTCTCCAAGGAGGGAGATTGCTAGTAAAGCGGCTGGAATGGCGAACCGGAGTACAAGGAGATGAGAAATGAGGTGTGTTTTAGAAACCTTTCCCCATCACACGGTGTACCATCTTCTGGGTTTTTTATGCATGTTTTCGATGTAGGGAGATGCCCTTGAACCTGGAGATTCGGGACCCATGGGATGGGTACCACGCCGTATTACTTTAAAGGGTCTGCGTTAGCTCACCCAACCTCCCCAAACCTCTTAGCGCCAAGAGTGTCCACCCTTATGTCTCAATGAGCTGTGGGTCTAGATATGGTCAATCCAGGTGGCATCACAGCCTCTGAACGAATTTTGTAAGCATTTCTCTCTCTTTCACTGTCTTTGTTTCACGGATTTTTAAAAGTAATTGATTTTTATAATGGGGTTTAGCTGCTTTTCACTGCTGTGTTTATGCCGCTTTACACCCACTAGACTCACTTACAGAGAGATATCAATACATAGGTTTTAAGATTCTTACTAGTCAGATATATTCCTGGGCGGTGAATAGGGGGTGTTGAGTCCAGTTCACTGAGCAAGGAGTAGGTCTTGTCTATTACATATTGGGTTTATGGAACGGTATCTGAGCTAATTTGAAACCCTTGTTTTATGCATCACCCCACCTCACCTTTCCCGTTAAGCAGCCATAGTGTGTTTTCTAAACGTGCGACTCTGTTCTGTTTTGTAATTCAGTTGAAGGGTAGCGGTTTTTACATTCCCTCTATAAGTGATATCTTATGATAAGTGTCTTTTTCTGTGTGACCTATTTCACTTAGAATCGTCGTACCTAATTCCACTCATCATGCTGCTCCTAGCCTTATGACGTTGATTTCATGGCTGAGTGATATTCCATTGTACATAAGGACCACAACTTCTTTATCCATTCTTCTCTTTCCTGGGATATTTCAGGTGTAACGAAGTGGAGGTTCTTGTCAACGGAGCAGCCCTAAACTTTGGGGTGCCTGTGTCTTGCTGAGTTTTAATTTTCCCAATGTATACGCCCATGAGTGGAAGTGCCCTATGCTCTCTAAGCTGAGTTTTTTAGATGTTTCAGGACACACCGTACACTTCTCCAGAGTGGCTGTTGGCAATTTACAGCCCGCCCATCAGTGTAGCAAGGCTCCCATTTCTCCATGGCCTGTCCTGCATTTCTGGTTTTGACACATTATTCAGCATGGCCCTTTTGACCGATGGGAAGCGAGGCTTCTTTGTAGCGCTGATTTGCCTTTCCAGGTTGCTTGGTTGGCCAAAAAGGGCGTATGCGTTTTTTCCTGAATATATTCAGGAAAAAACGCATACGCCCTTTTTGGCCAAGGTCATGATTGTCGAGGTTTTGAAGCTTTTCCTGTTCTTTAAAGATGATTCGAATCTACCTCCTGAAATCTGTTTCCTGCAATTCTGCCTTGCTTTCAAATCCTCTTCGTTGCCTTCCCTCAATCTATTTGTGGACGAGAGTTATCATTTCTAACTCTGCAGGTTTGTGAATTGCAGTGCCCTTGAGCTCCATTTTTCAACTCGCTATCTTGGGAGCTGGCCGCAAAACGCTGGATTGCTTCAGGCTCTATTCTGGCTCCGGGAGTCAGGCTGAGCCTGTGGTTAATTCTTCTTCCTGATGGGAAAATAGAGTGACCTGTGCCTGTTCCAACGCCTAGAGCTAGTCTCTCATTGGCTCCCCCTCTTCCCGTTCATCCTCAGGACAAATTGCAACCTGTACGGAACAGGAGGTTAAAGATGCTGATTCTCCAAGGAGGGAGATTGCTAGTAAAGCGGCTGGAATGGCGAACCGAAGCACAAGGAGATGAGAAATGAGGTGCGTTTTAGAAACCTTTCCCGATCACACGGTGTACCATCTTCTGGGTTTCTCATGCATGTTTTCGATGTAGGAAGATGCCCTTGAAACTGGAGATTTGGGAGCCATGGGATGGGTACCACGCCGTATTACTTTAAAGGGTCTGCGTTAGCTCACCCAACCTCCCCAAACTTCTTAGCCCCAAGAGTGTCCACCCTTATGTCTCAATCAGCTGTGGGTCTAGATATGGTCAATCCAGGTGGCATCACAGCCCCTGAATGAATATTGTAAACATTTCTCTCTCTTTCACTGTCTTTGTTTCACGGGTTTTTAAAAGTAATTGATTTTTATAATGGGGTTCAGCTGCTTTTCACTCCTGTGTTTATGCCGCTTTACACCCACTTGACTCACTTACAGAGAGATATCAATACATAGGTTTTAAGATTCTTACTAGTCAGATATATTCTTGGGCGGTGAAGAGGGGGTGTTGAGTCCAGTTCACTGAGCAAGGAGTAGGTCTTGTCTATTACATATTGTGTTTATGGAACGGTATCTGAGCTAATTTGAAACCCTTGTTTTATGCATCACCCCACCTCACCTTTCCCGTTAAGCAGCCATAGTACGTTTTCTAAACGTGTGACTCTGTTCTGTTTTGTAATTCAGTTCAAGGGTAGCGGTTTTTACATTCCCTCTATAAGTGATATCTTATGATCAGTGTCTTTTTCTGTGTGACTTATTTCACTTAGAATCGTCATACCTAAATCCACTCATCATGCTGCTACTAGCCTTATGACATTGATTTCATGGCTGAGTGATATTCCATTGTATATAAGGACCACAACTTCGTTATCCATTCTTCTCTTTCCTGGGATATTTAAGGTGTAACGAAGTGGAGGTTCTTGTCAACAGAGTAGCCCAAAACTTTGGGGTGCCTGTGTCTTGCTGATTTTTAGTTTTCCCAATGTATACTCCCATGAGTGGAAGTGCCCTATGCTCTCTAAGCTGTGTTTTTTAGATGTTTCAGGACACACCGTACACTTCTCCAGAGTGGCTGTTGGCAATTTACATCCCGCCCATCAGCGTAGCAAGTCTCCCATTTCTCCATGGCCTGTCCTGCATTTCTGGTTTTGACACTTTATTCAGCATGGCCCTTTTGACCGATGGGAAGCGAGGCTTCTTTGTAGCGCTGATTTGCCTTTCCAGGTTGCTTGGTTGGCCAAAAAGGGCGTATGCGTTTTTTCCTGAATATATTCAGGAAAAAACGCATACGCCCTTTTTGGCCAAGGTCATGATTGTCGAGGTTTTGCAGCTTTTCCTGTGCTTTAAAGACGATTCGAATCTACCTCCTGAAATCTGTTTCCTGCAATTCTGCCTTGCTTGCAAATCCTCTTCGTTGCCTTCCCTCAATATATTTGTGGACGAGAGTTATCATTTCTAACTCTGCAGGTTTGTGAATTGCAGTGCCCTTGAGCTCCATTTTTCAACTCGCTATCTTGGGAGCTGGCCGCAAAACGCTGGATTGCTTCAGGCTCTATTCTGGCTCCGGGAGTCAGGCTGAGCCTGTGGTTAATTCTTCTTCCTGATGGGAAAATAGAGTGACCTGTGCCTGTTCCAACGCCTAGAGCTAGTCTCTCATTGGCTCCCCCTCTTCCCGTTCATCCTCAGGACAAATTGCAACCTGTACGGAACAGGAGGTTAAAGGTGCTGATTCTCCAAGGAGGGAGATTGCTAGTAAAGCGGCTGGAATGGCGAACCGAAGCACAAGGAGATGAGAAATGAGGTGCGTTTTAGAAACCTTTCCCGATCACACGGTGTACCATCTTCTGGGTTTCTCATGCATGTTTTCGATGTAGGAAGATGCCCTTGAAACTGGAGATTTGGGAGCCATGGGATGGGTACCACGCCGTATTACTTTAAAGGGTCTGCGTTAGCTCACCCAACCTCCCCAAACTTCTTAGCCCCAAGAGTGTCCACCCTTATGTCTCAATCAGCTGTGGGTCTAGATATGGTCAATCCAGGTGGCATCACAGCCCCTGAATGAATATTGTAAACATTTCTCTCTCTTTCACTGTCTTTGTTTCACGGGTTTTTAAAAGTAATTGATTTTTATAATGGGGTTCAGCTGCTTTTCACTCCTGTGTTTATGCCGCTTTACACCCACTTGACTCACTTACAGAGAGATATCAATACATAGGTTTTAAGATTCTTACTAGTCAGATATATTCTTGGGCGGTGAAGAGGGGGTGTTGAGTCCAGTTCACTGAGCAAGGAGTAGGTCTTGTCTATTACATATTGTGTTTATGGAACGGTATCTGAGCTAATTTGAAACCCTTGTTTTATGCATCACCCCACCTCACCTTTCCCGTTAAGCAGCCATAGTGTGTTTTCTAAACGTGCGACTCTGTTCTGTTTTGCAATTCAGTTCAAGGGTAGCGGTTTTTACATTCCCTCTATAAGTGATATCTTATGATAAGTGTCTTTTTCTGTGTGACTTATTTCACTTAGAATCGTCGTACCTAAATCCACTCATCATGCTGCTCCTAGCCTTATGACGTTGATTTCATGGCTGAGTGATATTCCATTGTACATAAGGACCACAACTTCTTTATCCATTCTTCCCTTTCCTGGGATATTTCAGGTGTAACGAAGTGGAGGTTCTTGTCATCAGAGCAGCCCTAAACTTTGGGGTGCCTGTGTCTTGCTGATTTTTAGTTTTCCCAATTTATACGCCCATGAGTGGAAGTGCCCTATGCTCTCTAAGCTGAGTGTTTTAGATGTTTCAGGACACACCGTACACTTCTCCAGAGTGGCTGTTGGCAATTTACACCCCGCCCATCAGCGTAGCAAGGCTCCCATTTCTCCATGGCCTGTCCTGCATTTCTGGTTTTGACACTTTATTCAGCATGGCCCTTTTGACCGATGGGAAGCGAGACTTCTTTGTAGCGCTGATTTGCCTTTCCAGGTTGCTTGGTTGGCCAAAAAGGGCGTAGGCGTTTTTTCCTGAATATATTCAGGAAAAAACGCCTACGCCCTTTTTAGCCAAGGGCATCATTGTCGAGGTTTTGCCGCTTCTCCTGTGCTTTAAAGGCGATTCGAATCTACCTCCTGAAATCTGTTTCCTGCAATTCTGCCTTGCTTTCAAATCCTCTTCGTAGCCTTCCCTCCATATATTTGTGGACGAGAGTTATCATTTCTAACTCTGCAGGTTTGTGAATTGCAGTGCCCCTGAGCTCCATTTTTCAACTCGCTTTCTTGGGAGCTGGCCGCAAAAGCGCAGGATTGCTTCAGGCCCTATTCTGGCTCCAGACGGCAGGCTGAACCTGTGGTTCATTCTTCTTCCTAATGGGAAAATAGAGTGACCTGTGCCTGTCCCAAAACCTAGAGCTAGTCTCTCATTGGTTCCCCCTCTTCCCGTTCATCCTCAGGACAAATTGCAACCTGTACGGAACAGGAGGTTAAAGGTGCTGATTCTCCAAGGAGGGACATTGCTAGTAAAGCGGCTGGAATGGCGAACCGGAGCACAAGGAGATGAGAAATGAGGTGCGTTTTAGAAACCTTTCCCGATCACACGGTGTACCATCTTCTGAGTTTCTCATGCATGTTTTCGATGTAGGAAGATGCCCTTGAACCTGGAGATTTGGGACCCATGGGATGGGTACCACGCCGTATTACTTTAAAGGGTCTGCGTTAGCTCACCCAACCTCACCAAACTTCTCAGTCCCAAGAGTGTCCACCCTTATGTTTCAGTCATCTGTGGGTCTAGATATGGTCAATCCAGGTGGCATCGCAGCCCCTGAACGAATTTTGTAAGCATTTCTCTCTCTTTCACTGTCTTTGTTTCACGGGTTTTTAAAAGTAAATGATTTTTATAATGGGGTTTAGCTGCTTTGCAGTGCTGTGTTTGTGCCGCTTTACACCCACTTGACTCACTTACAGAGAGATAGCAATACATAGGTTTTAAGATTCTTACTAGTCAGATATATTCATGGGCGGTGAATAGGGGGCGTTGAGTCCAGTTCACTGAGCAAGGAGTAGGTCTTGTCTATTACATATTGGGTTTATGGAACGGTATCTGAGCTAATTTGAAACCCTTGTTTTATGCATCACCCCACCTCACCTTTCCCGTTAAGCAGCCATAGTGTGTTTTCTAAACGTGCGACTCTGTTCTGTTTTGTAATTCAGTTCAAGGGTAGCGGTTTTTACATTCCCTCTATAAGTGATATCTTATGATAAGTGTCTTTTTCTGTATGACTTATTTCACTTAGAATCGTCGTACCTAAATCCACTCATCATGCTGCTCCTAGCCTTATGACGTTGTTTTCATGGCTGAGTGATATTCCATTGTACATAAGGACCACAACTTCTTTATCCATTCTTCTCTTTCCTGGGATGTTTAAGGTGTAACGAAGTGGAGGTTCTTGTGAACAGAGCAGCCCTAAACTTTGGGGTGCCTGTGTCTTGCTGATTTTTAATTTTCCCAATTTATACGCCCATGAGTGGAAGTGCCCTATGCTCTCTAAGCTGAGTTTTTTAGATGTTTCAGGACACACCGTACACTTCTCCAGAGTGGCTGTTGGCAATTTACAGCCCGCCCATCAGCGTAGCAAGGCTCCCATTTCTCCATGGCCTGTCCTGCATTTCTGGTTTTGACACTTTATTCAGCATGGCCCTTTTGACCGATGGGAAGCGAGACTTCTTTGTAGCGCTGATTGGCCTTTCCAGGTTGCTTGGTTGGCCAAAAAGGGCGTATGCGTTTTTTCCTAAATATATTCAGGAAAAAACGCATACGCCGTTTTTGGCCAAGGGCATCATTGTCGAGGTTTTGCCGCTTTTCCTGTGCTTTAAAGGCGATTCGAATCTACCTCCTGAAATCTGTTTCCTGCAATTCTGCCTTGCTTTCAAATCCTCTTCGTAGCCTTCCCTCCATATATTTGTGGACGAGAGTTATCATTTCTAACTCTGCAGGTTTGTGAATTGCAGGGCCCCTGAGCTCCATTTTTCAACTCGCTTTCTTGGGAGCTGGCCGCAAAAGCGCAGGATTGCTTCAGGCCCTATTCTGGCTCCGGGCGGCAGGCTGAGCCTGTGGTTGATTCTTCTTCCTGATGGGAAAATAGAGTGACCTGTGCCTGTCCCAACACCTAGAGCTAGTCTCTCATTGGTTCTCCCTCCTCCCGTTCATCCTCAGGACAAATTGCAACCTGTACGGAACAGGAGGTTAAAGGTGCTGATTCTCCAAGGAGGGAGATTGCTAGTAAAGTGGCTGGAATGGCGAACCGGAGCACAAGGAGATGAGAAATGAGGTGCGTTTTAGAAAACTTTCCCGATCACACGGTGTACCATCTTCTGGGTTTCTCATGCATGTTTTCGATGTAGGAAGATGCCCTTGAACCTGGAGATTTGGGACCCATGGGATGGGTACCACGCCGTATTACTTTAAAGGGTCTGCGTTAGCTCACCCAACCTCAGCAAACCTCTCAGCCCCAAGAGTCTCCACCCTTATGTCTCAATCAGCTGTGGGTCTAGATATGGTCAATCCAGATGGCATCGCAACCCCTGAACGAATTTTGTAAGAATTTCTCTCTCTTTCACTGTATTTGTTTCACCGGGTTTTAAAAGTAATTGATTTTTATAATGGGGTTTAGCTGCTTTGCACTGCTGTGTTTATGCCGCTTTACACCCACTTGACTCACTTACAGAGAGATAGCAATACATAGGTTTTAAGATTCTTACTAGTCAGATATATTCTTGGGCGGTGAATAGGGGGCGTTGAGTCCAGTTCACTGAGCAAGGAGTAGGTCTTGTCTATTACATATTGGGTTTATGGAACGGTATCTGAGCTAATTTGAAACCCTTGTTTTATGCATCACCCCACCTCACCTTTCCCATTAAGCATCCATAGTGTGTTTTCTAAACGTGCGGCTCTGTTCTGTTTTGTAATTCAGTTCAAGGGTAGCGGTTTCTACATTCCCTCTATAAGTGATATCTTATGATAAGTGTCTTTTTCTGTGTGACTTATTTCACTTAGAATCGTCGTACCTAAATCCACTCATCATGCTGCTCCTAGCCTTATGAGTTTGATTTCATGGCTGAGTGATATTCCATTGTACATAAGGACCACAACTTCTTTATCCATTCTTCTCTTTCCTGGGATGTTTCAGGTGTAACGAAGTAGAGGTTCTTGTCAACAGAGCAGCCCTAAACTTTGGGGTGCCTGTGTCTTGCTGATTTTTAGTTTTCCCAATTTATACGCCCATGAGTGGAAGTGCCCTATGCTCTCTAAGCTGAGTTTTTTAGATGTTTCAGGACACACCGTACACTTCTCCAGAGTGGCTGTTGGCAATTTACAGCCCGCCCATCAGCGTAGCAAGGCTCCCATTTCTCCATGGCCTGTCCTGCATTTCTGGTTTTGACACTTTATTCAGCATGGCCCTTTTGACCGATGGGAAGCGAGACTTCTTTGTAGCGCTGATTGGCCTTTCCAGGTTGCTTGGTTGGCCAAAAAGGGCGTATGCGTTTTTTCCTAAATATATTCAGGAAAAAACGCATACGCCGTTTTTGGCCAAGGGCATCATTGTCGAGGTTTTGCCGCTTTTCCTGTGCTTTAAAGGCGATTCGAATCTACCTCCTGAAATCTGTTTCCTGCAATTCTGCCTTGCTTTCAAATCCTCTTCGTAGCCTTCCCTCCATATATTTGTGGACGAGAGTTATCATTTCTAACTCTGCAGGTTTGTGAATTGCAGGGCCCCTGAGCTCCATTTTTCAACTCGCTTTCTTGGGAGCTGGCCGCAAAAGCGCAGGATTGCTTCAGGCCCTATTCTGGCTCCGGGCGGCAGGCTGAGCCTGTGGTTGATTCTTCTTCCTGATGGGAAAATAGAGTGACCTGTGCCTGTCCCAACACCTAGAGCTAGTCTCTCATTGGTTCTCCCTCCTCCCGTTCATCCTCAGGACAAATTGCAACCTGTACGGAACAGGAGGTTAAAGGTGCTGATTCTCCAAGGAGGGAGATTGCTAGTAAAGTGGCTGGAATGGCGAACCGGAGCACAAGGAGATGAGAAATGAGGTGCGTTTTAGAAAACTTTCCCGATCACACGGTGTACCATCTTCTGGGTTTCTCATGCATGTTTTCGATGTAGGAAGATGCCCTTGAACCTGGAGATTTGGGACCCATGGGATGGGTACCACGCCGTATTACTTTAAAGGGTCTGCGTTAGCTCACCCAACCTCAGCAAACCTCTCAGCCCCAAGAGTCTCCACCCTTATGTCTCAATCAGCTGTGGGTCTAGATATGGTCAATCCAGATGGCATCGCAACCCCTGAACGAATTTTGTAAGAATTTCTCTCTCTTTCACTGTATTTGTTTCACCGGGTTTTAAAAGTAATTGATTTTTATAATGGGGTTTAGCTGCTTTGCACTGCTGTGTTTATGCCGCTTTACACCCACTTGACTCACTTACAGAGAGATAGCAATACATAGGTTTTAAGATTCTTACTAGTCAGATATATTCTTGGGCGGTGAATAGGGGGCGTTGAGTCCAGTTCACTGAGCAAGGAGTAGGTCTTGTCTATTACATATTGGGTTTATGGAACGGTATCTGAGCTAATTTGAAACCCTTGTTTTATGCATCACCCCACCTCACCTTTCCCATTAAGCATCCATAGTGTGTTTTCTAAACGTGCGGCTCTGTTCTGTTTTGTAATTCAGTTCAAGGGTAGCGGTTTCTACATTCCCTCTATAAGTGATATCTTATGATAAGTGTCTTTTTCTGTGTGACTTATTTCACTTAGAATCGTCGTACCTAAATCCACTCATCATGCTGCTCCTAGCCTTATGAGTTTGATTTCATGGCTGAGTGATATTCCATTGTACATAAGGACCACAACTTCTTTATCCATTCTTCTTTTTCCTGGGATGTTTCAGGTGTAACGAAGTAGAGGTTCTTGTCAACAGAGCAGCCCTAAACTTTGGGGTGCCTGTGTCTTGCTGATTTTTAGTTTTCCCAATTTATACGCCCATGAGTGGAAGTGCCCTATGCTCTCTAAGCTGAGTTTTTTAGATGTTTCAGGACACACCGTACACTTCTCCAGAGTGGCTGTTGGCCATTTACAGCCCGCCCATCAGCGTAGCAAGGCTCCCATTTCTGCATGGCCTGTCCTGCATTTCTGGTTTTGACACTTTATTCAGCATGGCCCTTTTGACCGATGGGAAGCGAGACTTCTTTGTAGCGCTGATTTGCCTTTCCAGGTTGCTTGGTTGGCCAAAAAGGGCGTATGCGTTTTTCCTGAATATATTCAGGAAAAAACGCATACGCCCTTTTTGGCCAAGGGCATCATTGTCGAGGTTTTGCTGCTTTTCCTGTGCTTTAAAGGCGATTCGAATCTACCTCCTGAAATCTGTTTCCTGCAATTCTGCCTTGCTTTCAAATCCTCTTCGTAGCCTTCCCTCCATATATTTGTGGACGAGAGTTATCATTTCTAACTCTGCAGGTTTGTGAATTGCAGTGCCCCTGAGCTCCATTTTTCAACTCGCTTTTTTGGGAGCTGGCCGCAAAAGCGCAGGATTGCTTCAGGCCCTATTCTGGCTCCAGGCGGCAGGCTGAACCTGTGGTTCATTCTTCTTCCTGATGGGAAAATAGAGTGACCTGTGCCTGTCCCAACACCTAGAGCTAGTCTCTCATTGGTTCCCCCTCTTCCCGTTCATCCTCAGGACAAATTGCAACCTGTACGGAACAGGAGGTTAAAGGTGCTGATTCTCCAAGGAGGGAGATTGCTAGTAAAGCGGCTGGAATGGCGAACCGGAGCACAAGGAGATGAGAAATGAGGTGCGTTTTAGAAACCTTTCCCGGTCACCCGGTGTACCATCTTCTGGGTTTCTCGTGCATGTTTTCGATGTAGGAAGATGCCCTTGAACCTGGAGACTCGGGACCCATGGGATGGGTACCACGCCGTATTACTTTAAAGGGTCTGCGTTAGCTCACCCAACCTCACCAAACCTCTCAGCCCCAAGAGTGTCCACCCTTATGTCTCAATCAGCTGTGGGTCTAGATATGGTCAATCCAGGTGGCATCGCAGCCCCTGAACGAATTTTGTAAGAATTTCTCTCTCTTTCACTGTCTTTGTTTCTCGGGTTTTTAAAAGTAATTGATTTTTATAATGGGGTTTAGCTGCTTTTCAATGCTGTGTTTATGCCGCTTTACACCCACTTGACTCACTTACAGAGAGATATCAATACATAGGTTTTAAGATTCTTACTAGTCAGATATATTCTTGGGCGGTGAATAGGGGGCGTTGAGTCCAGTTCACTGAGCAAGGAGTAGTTCTTGTCTATTACATACTGGTTTTATGGAACGGTATCGGAGCTAATTTGAAAACCTTGTTTTATGCATCACCCCACCTCACCTTTCCCGTTAAGCAGCCATAGTGTGTTTTCTAAACGTGTGACTCTGTTCTGTTTTGTAATTCAGTTCAAGGGTAGCGGTTTTTACATTCCCTCTATAAGTGATATCTTATGATAAGTGTCTTTTTCTGTGTGACTTATTTCACTTAGAATCGTCGTACCTAAATCCACTCATCATGCTGCTCCTAGCCTTATGACGTTGATTTCATGGCTGAGTTATATTCCATTGTACATAAGGACCACAACTTCTTTATCCATTTTTCTCTTTCCTGGGATGTTTCAGGTGTAACGAAGTGGAGGTTCTTTTCAACGGAGCAGCCCTAAACTTTGGGCTGTCTGTGTCTTGCTGATTTTTAGTTTTCCCAATTTATCCGCCCATGAGTGGAAGTGCCCTATGCTCTCTAAGCTGAGTTTTTTAGATGTTTCAGGACACACCGTACACTTCTCCAGAGTGGCTTTTGGCCATTTACAGCCCGCCCATCAGCGTAGCAAGGCTCCCATTTCTCCATGGCCTGTCCTGCATTTCTGGTTTTGACACTTTATTCAGCATGGCCCTTTTGACCGATGGGAAGCGAGGCTTCTTTGTAGCGCTGATTTGCCTTTCCAGGTTGCTTGGTTGGCCAAAAAGGGCGTATGCGTTTTTTCCTGAATATATTCAGGAAAAAACGCATACGCCCTTTTTGGCCAAGGTCACGATTGTCGAGGTTTTGCAGCTTTTCCTGTGCTTTAAAGACGATTCGAATCTACCTCCTGAAATCTGTTTCCTGCAATTCTGCCTTGCTTTCAAATCCTCTTCGTTGCCTTCCCTCAATATATTCGTGGACGAGAGTTATCATTTCTAACTCTGCAGGTCTGTGAATTGCACTGTCCCTGAGCTCCATTTTTCAACTCGCTTTCTTGGGAGCTGGCCGCAAAAGCGCAGGATTGCTTCAGGCCCTATTCTGGCTCCGGACGGCAGGCTGAGCCTGTGGTTAATTCTTCTTCCTGATGGGAAAATAGAGTGACCTGTGCCTGTTCCAACACCTAGAGCTAGTCTCTCATTGGCTCCCCCTCTTCCCGTTCATCCTCAGGACAAATTGCAACCTGTACGGAACAGGAGGTTAAAGGTGCTGATTCTCCAAGGAGGGAGATTGCTAGTTAAGCGGCTGCAATGGCGAACCGGAGCACAAGGAGATGAGAAATGAGGTGCGTTTTAGAAAACTTTCCCGATCACACGGTGTACCATCTTCTGTGTTTCTTATGAATGTTTTCGATGTAGGAAGATGCCCTTGAACCTGGAGATTTGGGACCCATGGGATGGGTACCACGCCGTATTACTTTAAAGGGTCTGCGTTAGCTCACCCAACCTCCCCAAACCTCTCAGCCCCAAGAGTGTCCACCCTTATGTCTCAATCAGCTGTAGGTCTAGATATGGTCAATCCAGGTGGCATCACAGCCCCTGAACGAATTCTGTAAGCATTTCTCTATCTTTCACTGTCTTTGTTTCACGGGTTTTTAAAAGTAATTGATTTTTAGAATGGGGTTTAGCTGCTTTTCACTGCTGTGTTTATGCCGCTTTACACCCACTAGACTCACTTACAGAGAGATATCAATACATAGGTTTTAAGATTCTTACTAGTCAGATATATTCATGGGCGGTGAATAGGGGGTGTTGAGTCCAGTTCACTGAGCAAGGAGTAGGTCTTGTCTATTACATATTGGGTTTATGGAACGGTATCTGAGCTAATTTGAAACCCTTGTTTTATGCATCACCCCACCTCACCTTTCCCGTTAAGCAGCCATAGTGTGTTTTCTAAACGTGTGACTGTGTTCTGTTTTGTAATTCAGTTCAAGGGTAGCGTTTTTTACATTCCCTCTATAAGTGATATCTTATGATAAGTGTCTTTTTCTGTGTGACTTATTTCACTTAGAATCGTCGTACCTAAATCCACTCATCAAGCTGCTACTAGCCTTATGACGTTGATTTCATGGCTGAGTGATATTCCATTGTACATAAGAACCACAACTTCTTTATCCATTCTTCTCTTTCCTGGGATATTTAAGGTGTAACGAAGTGGAGGTTCTTGTCAACAGAGCAGCCCTAAGTTTTGGGGTGCCCGTGTCTTGCTGATTTTTAGTTTTCTCAATTTATACGCCCATGAGTGGAAGTGCCCTATGCTCTTTAAGCTGAGTTTTTTAGATGTTTCAGGACACACCGTACACTTCTCCAGAGTGGCTGTTGGCAATTTACAGCCCGCCCATCAGCGTAGCGAGACTCCCATTTCTCCATGGCCTGTCCTGCATTTCTGGTTTTGACACTTTATTCAGCATGGCCCTTTTGACCGATGGGAAGCGAGACTTCTTTGTAGCGCTGATTTGCCTTTCCAGGTTGCTTGGTTGGCCAAAAAGGGCGTATGCGTTTTTTCCTGAATATATTCAGGAAAAAACGCATACGCCCTTTTTGGCAAGGGGCATCATAGTCGAGGTTTTGCCGCTTTTCCTGTGGTTTAAAGACGATTCGAATCTACCTCCTGAAATCTGTTTCCTGCAATTCTGCCTTGCTTTCAAATCCTCTTCGTTGCCTTCCCTCAATCTATTTGTGGACGAGAGTTATCATTTCTAACTCTGCAGGTTTGTGAATTGCAGTGCCCCTGAGCTCCATTTTTCAACTCGCTTTCTGGGGAGCTGGCCGCAAAAGCGCAGCATTGCTTCAGGCCCTATTCTGGCTCCGGGCGGCAGGCTGAGCCTGCGGTTAATTCTTCTTCCTGATGGGAAAATAGAGTGACCTGTGCCTGTCTCAACACCTAGAGCTAGTCTCTCATTGGTTCCCCCTCTTCCCGTTCATCCTCAGGACAAATTGCAACCTGTACGGAACAGGAGGTTAAAGGTGCTGATTCTCCAAGGAGGGAGATTGCTAGTAAAGCGGCTGGAATGGCGAACCGGAGCACAAGGAGATGAGAAATGAGGTGCGTTTTAGAAACCTTTCCCGATCACACGGTGTACCATCTTCTGGGTTTCTCATGCATGTTTTCGATGTAGGAAGAGGCCCTTGAAACTGGAGATTTGGGAGCCATGGGATGGGTACCACGCCGTATTACTTTAAAGGGTCTGCGTTAGCTCACCCAACCTCCCCAAACTTCTTAGCCCGAAGAGTGTCCACCCTTATGTCTCAATCAGCTGTGGGTCTATATATGGTCAATCCAGGTGGCATCACAGCCCCTGAATGAATATTGTAAACATTTCTCTCTCTTTCACTGTCTTTGTTTCACGGGTTTTTAAAAGTAATTGATTTTTATAATGGGGTTTAGCTGCTTTTCACTGCTGTGTTTATGCCGCTTTACACCCACTAGACTCACTTACAGAGAGATATCAATACATAGGTTTTAAGATTCTTACTAGTCAGATATATTCTTGGGCGGTGAATAGGGGGTGTTGAGTCCAGTTCATTGAGCAAGGAGTAGGTCTTGTCTATTACATATTGGGTTTATGGAACGGTATCTGAGCTAATTTGAAACCCTTGTTTTATGCATCACCCCACCTCACTTTTCCCGTTAAGCAGCCATAGTGTGTTTTCTAAACGTGTGACTGTGTTCTGTTTTGTAATTCAGTTCAAGGGTAGCGTTTTTTACATTCCCTCTATAAGTGATATCTTATGATAAGTGTCTTTTTCTGTGTGACTTATTTCACTTAGAATCGTCGTACCTAAATCCACTCATTAAGCTGCTACTAGCCTTATGACGTCGATTTCATGGCTGAGTGATATTCCATTGTACATAAGAACCACAACTTCTTTATCCATTCTTCTCTTTCCTGGGATATTTAAGGTGTAACGAAGTGGAGGTTCTTGTCAACAGAGCAGCCCTAAGTTTTGGGGTGCCTGTGTCTTGCTGATTTTTAGTTTTCTCAATTTATACGCCCATGAGTGGAAGTGCCCTATGCTCTCTAAGCTGAGTTTTTTACATGTTTCAGGACACACCGTACACTTCTCCAGAGTGGCTGTTGGTAATTTACATCCCGCCCATCAGCGTAGCAAGTCTCCCATTTCTCCATGGCCTGTCCTGCATTTCTGGTTTTGACACTTTATTCAGCATGGCCCTTTTGACCGATGGGAAGCGAGGCTTCTTTGTAGCCCTGATTTGCCTTTCCAGGTTGCTTGGTTGGCCAAAAAGGGCGTATGCGTTTTTTCCTGAATATATTCAGGAAAAAACGCATACGCCCTTTTTGGCCAAGGGCATCATTGTCGAGTTTTGCCGCTTCTCCTGTGCTTTAAAGGCGATTCGAATCTGCCTCCTGAAATCTGTTTCCTGCAATTCTGCCTTGCTTTCAAATCCTCTTCGTTGTCTTCCCTCAATCTATTTGTGGACGAGAGTTATCATTTCTTACTCTGCAGGTTTGTGAATTGCAGTGCCCCTGAGCTCCATTTTTCAACTCGCTTTCTTGGGAGCTGGCCGCAAAAGCGCAGGATTGCTTCAGGCCCTATTCTGGCTCTGGGTGGCAGGCTGAGGCTGTGGTTAATTCTTCTTCCTGATGGGAAAATAGAGTGACCTGTGCCTGTCCCAACACCTAGAGCTAGTCTCTCATTGGCTCCCCCTCTTCCCGTTCATCCTCAGGACAAATTGCAACCTGTACGGAACAGGAGGTTAAAGGTGCTGCTTCTCCAAGGAGGGAGATTGCTAGTAAAGCGGCTGGAATGGCGAACCGGAGTACAAGGAGATGAGAAATGAGGTGTGTTTTAGAAACCTTTCCCCATCACACGGTGTACCATCTTCTGGGTTTTTTATGCATGTTTTCGATGTAGGGAGATGCCCTTGAACCTGGAGATTCGGGACCCATGGGATGGGTACCACGCCGTATTACTTTAAAGGGTCTGCGTTAGCTCACCCAACCTCCCCAAACCTCTTAGCGCCAAGAGTGTCCACCCTTATGTCTCAGTGAGCTGTGGGTCTAGATATGGTCAATCCAGGTGGCATCACAGCCTCTGAACGAATTTTGTAAGCATTTCTCTCTCTTTCACTGTCTTTGTTTCACGGATTTTTAAAAGTAATTGATTTTTATAATGGGGTTTAGCTGCTTTTCACTGCTGTGTTTATGCCGCTTTACACCCACTAGACTCACTTACAGAGAGATATCAATACATAGGTTTTAAGATTCTTACTAGTCAGATATATTCCTGGGCGGTGAATAGGGGGTGTTGAGTCCAGTTCACTGAGCAAGG
The DNA here is from genome assembly GCF_028023285.1 of Balaenoptera ricei. NCBI lineage: Eukaryota > Metazoa > Chordata > Mammalia > Artiodactyla > Balaenopteridae > Balaenoptera > Balaenoptera ricei. Next base: position 71,311,831 of record NC_082654.1, read on the forward strand.
AGTAGGTCTTGTCTATTACATATTGGGTTTATGGAACGGTATCTGAGCTAATTTGAAACCCTTGTTTTATGCATCACCCCACCTCACCTTTCCCGTTAAGCAGCCATAGTGTGTTTTCTAAACGTGCGACTCTGTTCTGTTTTGTAATTCAGTTGAAGGGTAGCGGTTTTTACATTCCCTCTATAAGTGATATCTTATGATAAGTGTCTTTTTCTGTGTGACCTATTTCACTTAGAATCGTCGTACCTAATTCCACTCATCATGCTGCTCCTAGCCTTATGACGTTGATTTCATGCCTGAGTGATATTCCATTGTACATAAGGACCACAACTTCTTTATCCATTCTTCTCTTTCCTGGGATATTTCAGGTGTAACGAAGTGGAGGTTCTTGTCAACGGAGCAGCCCTAAACTTTGGGGTGCCTGTGTCTTGCTGAGTTTTAATTTTCCCAATGTATACGCCCATGAGTGGAAGTGCCCTATGCTCTCTAAGCTGAGTTTTTTAGATGTTTCAGGACACACCGTACACTTCTCCAGAGTGGCTGTTGGCAATTTACAGCCCGCCCATCAGTGTAGCAAGGCTCCCATTTCTCCATGGCCTGTCCTGCATTTCTGGTTTTGACACATTATTCAGCATGGCCCTTTTGACCGATGGGAAGCGAGGCTTCTTTGTAGCGCTGATTTGCCTTTCCAGGTTGCTTGGTTGGCCAAAAAGGGCGTATGCGTTTTTTCCTGAATATATTCAGGAAAAAACGCATACGCCCTTTTTGGCCAAGGTCATGATTGTCGAGGTTTTGCAGCTTTTCCTGTTCTTTAAAGATGATTCGAATCTACCTCCTGAAATCTGTTTCCTGCAATTCTGCCTTGCTTTCAAATCCTCTTCGTTGCCTTCCCTCAATCTATTTGTGGACGAGAGTTATCATTTCTAACTCTGCAGGTTTGTGAATTGCAGTGCCCTTGAGCTCCATTTTTCAACTCGCTATCTTGGGAGCTGGCCGCAAAACGCTGGATTGCTTCAGGCTCTATTCTGGCTCCGGGAGTCAGGCTGAGCCTGTGGTTAATTCTTCTTCCTGATGGGAAAATAGAGTGACCTGTGCCTGTTCCAACGCCTAGAGCTAGTCTCTCATTGGCTCCCCCTCTTCCCGTTCATCCTCAGGACAAATTGCAACCTGTACGGAACAGGAGGTTAAAGGTGCTGATTCTCCAAGGAGGGAGATTGCTAGTAAAGCGGCTGGAATGGCGAACCGAAGCACAAGGAGATGAGAAATGAGGTGCGTTTTAGAAACCTTTCCCGATCACACGGTGTACCATCTTCTGGGTTTCTCATGCATGTTTTCGATGTAGGAAGATGCCCTTGAAACTGGAGATTTGGGACCCATGGGATGGGTACCACGCCGTATTACTTTAAAGGGTCTGCGTTAGCTCACCCAACCTCCCCAAACTTCTTAGCCCCAAGAGTGTCCACCCTTATGTCTCAATCAGCTGTGGGTCTAGATATGGTCAATCCAGGTGGCATCACAGCCCCTGAATGAATATTGTAAACATTTCTCTCTCTTTCACTGTCTTTGTTTCACGGGTTTTTAAAAGTAATTGATTTTTATAATGGGGTTCAGCTGCTTTTCACTCCTGTGTTTATGCCGCTTTACACCCACTTGACTCACTTACAGAGAGATATCAATACATAGGTTTTAAGATTCTTACTAGTCAGATATATTCTTGGGCGGTGAAGAGGGGGTGTTGAGTCCAGTTCACTGAGCAAGGAGTAGGTCTTGTCTATTACATATTGTGTTTATGGAACGGTATCTGAGCTAATTTGAAACCCTTGTTTTATGCATCACCCCACCTCACCTTTCCCGTTAAGCAGCCATAGTACGTTTTCTAAACGTGTGACTCTGTTCTGTTTTGTAATTCAGTTCAAGGGTAGCGGTTTTTACATTCCCTCTATAAGTGATATCTTATGATCAGTGTCTTTTTCTGTGTGACTTATTTCACTTAGAATCGTCATACCTAAATCCACTCATCATGCTGCTACTAGCCTTATGACATTGATTTCATGGCTGAGTGATATTCCATTGTATATAAGGACCACAACTTCGTTATCCATTCTTCTCTTTCCTGGGATATTTAAGGTGTAACGAAGTGGAAGTTCTTGTCAACAGAGCAGCCCTAAGCTTTGGGGTGCCTGTGTCTTGCTGATTTTTAGTTTTCTCAATTTATACTCCCATGAGTGGAAGTGCCCTATGCTCTTTAAGCTGAGTTATTTAGATGTTTCAGGACACACCGTACACTTCTCCAGAGTGGCTGTTGGCAATTTACATCCCGCCCATCAACGTAGCAAGTCTCCCATTTCTCCATGGCCTGTCCTGCATTTCTGGTTTTGACACGTTATTCAGCATGGCCCTTTTGACCGATGGGAAGCGAGGCTTCTTTGTAGCGCTGATTTGCCTTTCCAGGTTGCTTGGTTGGCCAAAAAGGGCGTATGCGTTTTCTCCTGAATATATTCAGGAGAAAACGCATACGCCCTTTTTGGCAAGGGGCATCATAGTCGAGGTTTTGCCGCTTTTCCTGTGGTTTAAAGGCAATTCGAATCTACCTCCTGAAATCTGTTTCCTGCAATTCTGCCTTGCTTTCAAATCCTCTTCGTTGCCTTCCCTCCATATATTTGTGGACGAGAGTTATCATTTCTAACTCTGCAGGTTTGTGAATTGCAGTGCCCCTGAGCTCCATTTTTCAACTCGCTTTCTGGGGAGCTGGCCGCAAAAGCGCAGCATTGCTTCAGGCCCTATTCTGGCTCCGGGCGGCAGGCTGAGCCTGTGGTTAATTCTTCTTCCTGATGGGAAAATAGAGTGACCTGTGCCTGTCTCAACACCTAGAGCTAGTCTCTCATTGGTTCCCCCTCTTCCCGTTCATCCTCAGGACAAATTGCAACCTGTACGGAACAGGAGGTTAAAGGTGCTGATTCTCCAAGGAGGGAGATTGCTAGTAAAGCGGCTGGAATGGCGAACCGGAGCACAAGGAGATGAGAAATGAGGTGCGTTTTAGAAACCTTTCCCGATCACACGGTGTACCATCTTCTGGGTTTCTCATGCATGTTTTCGATGTAGGAAGATGCCCTTGAAACTGGAGATTTGGGACCCATGGGATGGGTACCACGCCGTATTACTTTAAAGGGTCTGCGTTAGCTCACCCAACCTCCCCAAACTTCTTAGCCCCAAGAGTGTCCACCCTTATGTCTCAATCAGCTGTGGGTCTAGATATGGTCAATCCAGGTGGCATCACAGCCCCTGAATGAATATTGTAAACATTTCTCTCTCTTTCACTGTCTTTGTTTCACGGGTTTTTAAAAGTAATTGATTTTTATAATGGGGTTTAGCTGCTTTTCACTCCTGTGTTTATGCCGCTTTACACCCACTTGACTCACTTACAGAGAGATATCAATACATAGGTTTTAAGATTCTTACTAGTCAGATATATTCTTGGGCGGTGAAGAGGGGGTGTTGAGTCCAGTTCACTGAGCAAGGAGTAGGTCTTGTCTATTACATATTGTGTTTATGGAACGGTATCTGAGCTAATTTGAAACCCTTGTTTTATGCATCACCCCACCTCACCTTTCCCGTTAAGCAGCCATAGTACGTTTTCTAAACGTGTGACTCTGTTCTGTTTTGTAATTCAGTTCAAGGGTAGCGGTTTTTACATTCCCTCTATAAGTGATATCTTATGATCAGTGTCTTTTTCTGTGTGACTTATTTCACTTAGAATCGTCATACCTAAATCCACTCATCATGCTGCTACTAGCCTTATGACATTGATTTCATGGCTGAGTGATATTCCATTGTATATAAGGACCACAACTTCGTTATCCATTCTTCTCTTTCCTGGGATATTTAAGGTGTAACGAAGTGGAGGTTCTTGTCAACAGAGTAGCCCAAAACTTTGGGGTGCCTGTGTCTTGCTGATTTTTAGTTTTCCCAATGTATACGCCCATGAGTGGAAGTGCCCTATGCTCTCTAAGCTGTGTTTTTTAGATGTTTCAGGACACACCGTACACTTCTCCAGAGTGGCTGTTGGCAATTTACATCCCGCCCATCAGCGTAGCAAGTCTCCCATTTCTCCATGGCCTGTCCTGCATTTCTGGTTTTGACACTTTATTCAGCATGGCCCTTTTGACCGATGGGAAGCGAGGCTTCTTTGTAGCGCTGATTTGCCTTTCCAGGTTGCTTGGTTGGCCAAAAAGGGCGTATGCGTTTTTTCCTGAATATATTCAGGAAAAAACGCATACGCCCTTTTTGGCCAAGGTCATGATTGTCGAGGTTTTGCAGCTTTTCCTGTGCTTTAAAGACGATTCGAATCTACCTCCTGAAATCTGTTTCCTGCAATTCTGCCTTGCTTGCAAATCCTCTTCGTTGCCTTCCCTCAATATATTTGTGGACGAGAGTTATCATTTCTAACTCTGCAGGTTTGTGAATTGCAGTGCCCTTGAGCTCCATTTTTCAACTCGCTATCTTGGGAGCTGGCCGCAAAACGCTGGATTGCTTCAGGCTCTATTCTGGCTCCGGGAGTCAGGCTGAGCCTGTGGTTAATTCTTCTTCCTGATGGGAAAATAGAGTGACCTGTGCCTGTTCCAACGCCTAGAGCTAGTCTCTCATTGGCTCCCCCTCTTCCCGTTCATCCTCAGGACAAATTGCAACCTGTACGGAACAGGAGGTTAAAGGTGCTGATTCTCCAAGGAGGGAGATTGCTAGTAAAGCGGCTGGAATGGCGAACCGAAGCACAAGGAGATGAGAAATGAGGTGCGTTTTAGAAACCTTTCCCGATCACACGGTGTACCATCTTCTGGGTTTCTCATGCATGTTTTCGATGTAGGAAGATGCCCTTGAAACTGGAGATTTGGGAGCCATGGGATGGGTACCACGCCGTATTACTTTAAAGGGTCTGCGTTAGCTCACCCAACCTCACCAAACCTCTCAGCCCCAAGAGTGTCCACCCTTATGTCTCAATCAGCTGTGGGTCTAGATATGGTCAATCCAGGTGGCAGCACAGCCTCTGAACGAATTTTGTAAGCATTTCTCTCTCTTTCACTGTCTTTGTTTCACGGGTTTTTAAAAGTAATTGATTTTTAGAATGGGGTTTAGCTGCTTTTCACTGCTGTATTTATGCCGCTTTACACCCACTTGACTCACTTACAGAGAGATATCAATACATAGGTTTTAAGATTCTTACTAGTCAGATATATTCTTGGGCGGTGAATAGGGGGTGTTGAGTCCAGTTCACTGAGCAAGGAGTAGGTCTTGTCTATTACATATTGGGTTTATGGAACGGTATCTGAGCTAATTTGAAACCCTTGTTTTATGCATCACCCCACCTCACCTTTCCCGTTAAGCAGCCATAGTGTGTTTTCTAAACGTGTGACTCTGTTCTGTTTTGTAATTCAGTTCAAGGGTAGCGGTTTTTACATTCCCTCTATAAGTGATATCTTATGATAAGTGTCTTTTTCTGTGTGACTTATTTCACTTAGAATCGTCGTACCTAAATCCACTCATCAAGCTGCTACTAGCCTTATGACGTTGATTTGATGGCTGAGTGATATTCCATTGTACATAAGAACCACAACTTCTTTATCCATTCTTCTCTTTCCTGGGATATTTAAGGTGTAACGAAGTGGAAGTTCTTGTCAACAGAGCAGCCCTAAGCTTTGGGGTGCCTGTGTCTTGCTGATTTTTAGTTTTCTCAATTTATACGCCCATGAGTGGAAGTGCCCTATGCTCTTTAAGCTGAGTTTTTTAGATGTTTCAGGACACACCGTACACTTCTCCAGAGTGGCTGTTGGCAATTTACATCCCGCCCATCAGCGTAGCAAGTCTCCCATTTCTCCATGGCCTGTCCTGCATTTCTGGTTTTGACACTTTATTCAGCATGGCCCTTTTGACCGATGGGAAGCGAGGCTTCTTTGTAGCGCTGATTTGCCTTTCCAGGTTGCTTGGTTGGCCAAAAAGGGCGTATGCGTTTTTTCCTGAATATATTCAGGAAAAAACGCATACGCCCTTTTTGGCAAGGGGCATCATAGTCGAGGTTTTGCCGCTTTTCCTGTGGTTTAAAGGCGATTCGAATCTACCTCCTGAAATCTGTTTCCTGCAATTCTGCCTTGCTTTCAAATCCTCTTCGTTGCCTTCCCTCCATATATTTGTGGACGAGAGTTATCATTTCTAACTCTGCAGGTTTGTGAATTGCAGTGCCCCTGAGCTCCATTTTTCAACTCGCTTTCTGGGGAGCTGGCCGCAAAAGCGCAGCATTGCTTCAGGCCCTATTCTGGCTCCGGGCGGCAGGCTGAGCCTGCGGTTAATTCTTCTTCCTGATGGGAAAATAGAGTGACCTGTGCCTGTCTCAACACCTAGAGCTAGTCTCTCATTGGTTCCCCCTCTTCCCGTTCATCCTCAGGACAAATTGCAACCTGTACGGAACAGGAGGTTAAAGGTGCTGCTTCTCCAAGGAGGGAGATTGCTAGTAAAGCGGCTGGAATGGCGAACCGGAGCACAAGGAGATGAGAAATGAGGTGCGTTTTAGAAACCTTTCCCGATCACACGGTGTACCATCTTCTGGGTTTCTCATGCATGTTTTCGATGTAGGAAGATGCCCTTGAACCTGGAGATTTGGGACCCATGGGATGGGTACCACGCCGTATAACTTTACAGGGTCTGCGTTAGCTCACCCAACCTCACCACACCTCTCAGCCCCAAGAGTGTCCACCCTTATGTCTCAATGAGCTGTGGGTCTAGATATGGTCAATCCAGGTGGCATCGCAGCCCCTGAACGAATTTTGTAAGAATTTCTCTCTCTTTCACTGTCTTTGTTTCATGGGTTTTTAAAAGTAATTGATTTTTATAATGGGGTTTAGCTGCTTTTCACTGCTGTGTTTATGCCGCTTTACACCCACTAGACTCACTTACAGAGAGATATCAATACATAGGTTTTAAGATTCTTACTAGTCAGATATATTCCTGGGCGGTGAATAGGGGGTGTTGAGTCCAGTTCACTGAGCAAGGAGTAGGTCTTGTCTATTACATATTGGGTTTATGGAACGGTATCTGAGCTAATTTGAAACCCTTGTTTTATGCATCACCCCACCTCACCTTTCCCGTTAAGCAGCCATAGTGTGTTTTCTAAACGTGCGACTCTGTTCTGTTTTGTAATTCAGTTCAAGGGTAGCGGTTTTTACATTCCCTCTATAAGTGATATCTTATGATAAGTGTCTTTCTCTGTGTGACTTATTTCACTTAGAATCGTCGTACCTAAATCCACTCATCAAGCTTCTACCAGCCTTATGACGTTGATTTGATGGCTGAGTGATATTCCATTGTACATAAGAACCACAACTTCTTTATCCATTCTTCTCTTTCCTGGGATATTTAAGGTGTAACGAAGTGGAAGTTCTTGTCAACAGAGCAGCCCTAAGCTTTGGGGTGCCTGTGTCTTGCTGATTTTTAGTTTTCTCAATTTATACGCCCATGAGTGGAAGTGCCCTATGCTCTTTAAGCTGAGTTTTTTAGATGTTTCAGGACACACCGTACACTTCTCCAGAGTGGCTGTTGGCAATTTACATCCCGCCCATCAGCGTAGCAAGTCTCCCATTTCTCCATGGCCTGTCCTGCATTTCTGGTTTTGACACTTTATTCAGCATGGCCCTTTTGACCGATGGGAAGCGAGGCTTCTTTGTAGCGCTGATTTGCCTTTCCAGGTTGCTTGGTTGGCCAAAAAGGGCGTATGCGTTTTTTCCTGAATATATTCAGGAAAAAACGCATACGCCCTTTTTGGCAAGGGGCATCATAGTCGAGGTTTTGCCGCTTTTCCTGTGGTTTAAAGGCGATTCGAATCTACCTCCTGAAATCTGTTTCCTGCAATTCTGCCTTGCTTTCAAATCCTCTTCGTTGCCTTCCCTCCATATATTTGTGGACGAGAGTTATCATTTCTAACTCTGCAGGTTTGTGAATTGCAGTGCCCCTGAGCTCCATTTTTCAACTCGCTTTCTGGGGAGCTGGCCGCAAAAGCGCAGCATTGCTTCAGGCCCTATTCTGGCTCCGGGCGGCAGGCTGAGCCTGCGGTTAATTCTTCTTCCTGATGGGAAAATAGAGTGACCTGTGCCTGTCTCAACACCTAGAGCTAGTCTCTCATTGGTTCCCCCTCTTCCCGTTCATCCTCAGGACAAATTGCAACCTGTACGGAACAGGAGGTTAAAGGTGCTGCTTCTCCAAGGAGGGAGATTGCTAGTAAAGCGGCTGGAATGGCGAACCGGAGCACAAGGAGATGAGAAATGAGGTGCGTTTTAGAAACCTTTCCCGATCACACGGTGTACCATCTTCTGGGTTTCTCATGCATGTTTTCGATGTAGGAAGATGCCCTTGAACCTGGAGATTTGGGACCCATGGGATGGGTACCACGCCGTATAACTTTACAGGGTCTGCCTTAGCTCACCCAACCTCACCACACCTCTCAGCCCCAAGAGTGTCCACCCTTATGTCTCAATGAGCTGTGGGTCTAGATATGGTCAATCCAGGTGGCATCGCAGCCCCTGAACGAATTTTGTAAGAATTTCTCTCTCTTTCACTGTCTTTGTTTCATGGGTTTTTAAAAGTAATTGATTTTTATAATGGGGTTTAGCTGCTTTTCACTGCTGTGTTTATGCCGCTTTACACCCACTAGACTCACTTACAGAGAGATATCAATACATAGGTTTTAAGATTCTTACTAGTCAGATATATTCCTGGGCGGTGAATAGGGGGTGTTGAGTCCAGTTCACTGAGCAAGGAGTAGGTCTTGTCTATTACATATTGGGTTTATGGAACGGTATCTGAGCTAATTTGAAACCCTTGTTTTATGCATCACCCCACCTCACCTTTCCCGTTAAGCAGCCATAGTGTGTTTTCTAAACGTGCGACTCTGTTCTGTTTTGTAATTCAGTTCAAGGGTAGCGGTTTTTACATTCCCTCTATAAGTGATATCTTATGATAAGTGTCTTTTTCTGTGTGACTTATTTCACTTAGAATCGTCGTACCTAAATCCACTCATCAAGCTGCTACTAGCCTTATGACGTTGATTTGATGGCTGAGTGATATTCCATTGTACATAAGAACCACAACTTCTTTATCCATTCTTCTCTTTCCTGGGATATTTAAGGTGTAACGAAGTGGAAGTTCTTGTCAACAGAGCAGCCCTAAGCTTTGGGGTGCCTGTGTCTTGCTGATTTTTAGTTTTCTCAATTTATACGCCCATGAGTGGAAGTGCCCTATGCTCTTTAAGCTGAGTTTTTTAGATGTTTCAGGACACACCGTACACTTCTCCAGAGTGGCTGTTGGCAATTTACATCCCGCCCATCAGCGTAGCAAGTCTCCCATTTCTCCATGGCCTGTCCTGCATTTCTGGTTTTGACACTTTATTCAGCATGGCCCTTTTGACCGATGGGAAGCGAGGCTTCTTTGTAGCGCTGATTTGCCTTTCCAGGTTGCTTGGTTGGCCAAAAAGGGCGTATGCGTTTTTTCCTGAATATATTCAGGAAAAAACGCATACGCCCTTTTTGGCAAGGGGCATCATAGTCGAGGTTTTGGCGCTTTTCCTGTGGTTTAAAGGCGATTCGAATCTACCTCCTGAAATCTGTTTCCTGCAATTCTGCCTTGCTTTCAAATCCTCTTCGTTGCCTTCCCTCCAGATATTTGTGGACGAGAGTTATCATTTCTAACTCTGCAGGTTTGTGAATTGCAGTGCCCCTGAGCTCCATTTTTCAACTCGCTTTCTGGGGAGCTGGCCGCAAAAGCGCAGCATTGCTTCAGGCCCTATTCTGGCTCCGGGCGGCAGGCTGAGCCTGCGGTTAATTCTTCTTCCTGATGGGAAAATAGAGTGACCTGTGCCTGTCTCAACACCTAGAGCTAGTCTCTCATTGGTTCCCCCTCTTCCCGTTCATCCTGAGGACAAATTGCAACCTGTACGGAACAGGAGGTTAAAGGTGCTGCTTCTCCAAGGAGGGAGATTGCTAGTAAAGCGGCTGGAATGGCGAACCGGAGCACAAGGAGATGAGAAATGAGGTGCGTTTTAGAAACCTTTCCCGATCACACGGTGTACCATCTTCTGGGTTTCTCATGCATGTTTTCGATGTAGGAAGATGCCCTTGAACCTGGAGATTTGGGACCCATGGGATGGGTACCACGCCGTATAACTTTACAGGGTCTGCGTTAGCTCACCCAACCTCACCACACCTCTCAGCCCCAAGAGTGTCCACCCTTATGTCTCAATGAGCTGTGGGTCTAGATATGGTCAATCCAGGTGGCATCGCAGCCCCTGAACGAATTTTGTAAGAATTTCTCTCTCTTTCACTGTCTTTGTTTCATGGGTTTTTAAAAGTAATTGATTTTTATAATGGGGTTTAGCTGCTTTTCACTGCTGTGTTTATGCCGCTTTACACCCACTAGACTCACTTACAGAGAGATATCAATACATAGGTTTTAAGATTCTTACTAGTCAGATATATTCCTGGGCGGTGAATAGGGGGTGTTGAGTCCAGTTCACTGAGCAAGGAGTAGGTCTTGTCTATTACATATTGGGTTTATGGAACGGTATCTGAGCTAATTTGAAACCCTTGTTTTATGCATCACCCCACCTCACCTTTCCCGTTAAGCAGCCATAGTGTGTTTTCTAAACGTGCGACTCTGTTCTGTTTTGTAATTCAGTTCAAGGGTAGCGGTTTTTACATTCCCTCTATAAGTGATATCTTATGATAAGTGTCTTTTTCTGTGTGACTTATTTCACTTAGAATCGTCGTACCTAAATCCACTCATCAAGCTTCTACTAGCCTTATGACGTTGATTTGATGGCTGAGTGATATTCCATTGTACATAAGAACCACAACTTCTTTATCCATTCTTCTCTTTCCTGGGATATTTAAGGTGTAACGAAGTGGAAGTTCTTGTCAACAGAGCAGCCCTAAGCTTTGGGGTGCCTGTGTCTTGCTGATTTTTAGTTTTCTCAATTTATACGCCCATGAGTGGAAGTGCCCTATGCTCTTTAAGCTGAGTTATTTAGATGTTTCAGGACACACCGTACACTTCTCCAGAGTGGCTGTTGGCAATTTACATCCCGCCCATCAACGTAGCAAGTCTCCCATTTCTCCATGGCCTGTCCTGCATTTCTGGTTTTGACACGTTATTCAGCATGGCCCTTTTGACCGATGGGAAGCGAGGCTTCTTTGTAGCGCTGATTTGCCTTTCCAGGTTGCTTGGTTGGCCAAAAAGGGCGTATGCGTTTTCTCCTGAATATATTCAGGAGAAAACGCATACGCCCTTTTTGGCAAGGGGCATCATAGTCGAGGTTTTGCCGCTTTTCCTGTGGTTTAAAGGCAATTCGAATCTACCTCCTGAAATCTGTTTCCTGCAATTCTGCCTTGCTTTCAAATCCTCTTCGTAGCCTTCCCTCCATATATTTGTGGACGAGAGTTATCATTTCTAACTCTGCAGGTTTGTGAATTGCAGTGCCCCTGAGCTCCATTTTTCAACTCGCTTTCTGGGGAGCTGGCCGCAAAAGCGCAGCATTGCTTCAGGCCCTATTCTGGCTCCGGGCGGCAGGCTGAGCCTGCGGTTAATTCTTCTTCCTGATGGGAAAATAGAGTGACCTGTGCCTGTCTCAACACCTAGAGCTAGTCTCTCATTGGTTCCCCCTCTTCCCGTTCATCCTCAGGACAAATTGCAACCTGTACGGAACAGGAGGTTAAAGGTGCTGATTCTCCAAGGAGGGAGATTGCTAGTAAAGCGGCTGGAATGGCGAACCGGAGCACAAGGAGATGAGAAATGAGGTGCGTTTTAGAAACCTTTCCCGATCACACGGTGTACCATCTTCTGGGTTTCTCATGCATGTTTTCGATGTAGGAAGATGCCCTTGAAACTGGAGATTTGGGACCCATGGGATGGGTACCACGCCGTATTACTTTAAAGGGTCTGCGTTAGCTCACCCAACCTCCCCAAACTTCTTAGCCCCAAGAGTGTCCACCCTTATGTCTCAATCAGCTGTGGGTCTAGATATGGTCAATCCAGGTGGCATCACAGCCCCTGAATGAATATTGTAAACATTTCTCTCTCTTTCACTGTCTTTGTTTCACGGGTTTTTAAAAGTAATTGATTTTTATAATGGGGTTTAGCTGCTTTTCACTCCTGTGTTTATGCCGCTTTACACCCACTTGACTCACTTACAGAGAGATATCAATACATAGGTTTTAAGATTCTTACTAGTCAGATATATTCTTGGGCGGTGAAGAGGGGGTGTTGAGTCCAGTTCACTGAGCAAGGAGTAGGTCTTGTCTATTACATATTGTGTTTATGGAACGGTATCTGAGCTAATTTGAAACCCTTGTTTTATGCATCACCCCACCTCACCTTTCCCGTTAAGCAGCCATAGTACGTTTTCTAAACGTGTGACTCTGTTCTGTTTTGTAATTCAGTTCAAGGGTAGCGGTTTTTACATTCCCTCTATAAGTGATATCTTATGATCAGTGTCTTTTTCTGTGTGACTTATTTCACTTAGAATCGTCATACCTAAATCCACTCATCATGCTGCTACTAGCCTTATGACATTGATTTCATGGCTGAGTGATATTCCATTGTATATAAGGACCACAACTTCGTTATCCATTCTTCTCTTTCCTGGGATATTTAAGGTGTAACGAAGTGGAGGTTCTTGTCAACAGAGTAGCCCAAAACTTTGGGGTGCCTGTGTCTTGCTGATTTTTAGTTTTCCCAATGTATACGCCCATGAGTGGAAGTGCCCTATGCTCTCTAAGCTGTGTTTTTTAGATGTTTCAGGACACACCGTACACTTCTCCAGAGTGGCTGTTGGCAATTTACATCCCGCCCATCAGCGTAGCAAGTCTCCCATTTCTCCATGGCCTGTCCTGCATTTCTGGTTTTGACACTTTATTCAGCATGGCCCTTTTGACCGATGGGAAGCGAGGCTTCTTTGTAGCGCTGATTTGCCTTTCCAGGTTGCTTGGTTGGCCAAAAAGGGCGTATGCGTTTTTTCCTGAATATATTCAGGAAAAAACGCATACGCCCTTTTTGGCAAGGGGCATCATAGTCGAGGTTTTGCCGCTTTTCCTGTGGTTTAAAGGCGATTCGAATCTACCTCCTGAAATCTGTTTCCTGCAATTCTGCCTTGCTTTCAAATCCTCTTCGTTGCCTTCCCTCAATATATTTGTGGACGAGAGTTATCATTTCTAACTCTGCAGGTTTGTGAATTGCAGTGCCCCTGAGCTCCATTTTTCAACTCGCTTTCTGGGGAGCTGGCCGCAAAAGCGCAGCATTGCTTCAGGCCCTATTCTGGCTCCGGGCGGCAGGCTGAGCCTGCGGTTAATTCTTCTTCCTGATGGGAAAATAGAGTGACCTGTGCCTGTCTCAACATCTAGAGCTAGTCTCTCATTGGTTCCCCCTCTTCCCGTTCATCCTCAGGACAAATTGCAACCTGTACGGAACAGGAGGTTAAAGGTGCTGATTCTCCAAGGAGGGAGATTGCTAGTAAAGCGGCTGGAATGGCGAACTGGAGCACAAGGAGATGAGAAATGAGGTGCGTTTTAGAAACCTTTCCCGATCACACGGTGTACCATCTTCTGGGTTTCTCATGCATGTTTTTGATGTAGGAACATGCCCTTGAACCTGGAGATTTGGGACCCATGGGATGGGTGCCACGCCGTATTAATTTAAAGGGTCTGCGTTAGCTCACCCAACCTCACCAAACCTCTCAGCCCCAAGAGTGTCCACCCTTATGTCTCAATCAGCTGTGGGTCTAGATATGGTCAATCCAGCTGGCATCGCAGCCCCTGAACGAATTTTGTAAGCATTTCTCTCTCTTTTACTGTCTTTGTTTCACGGGTTTTTAAAAGTAAATGATTTTTATAATGGGGTTTAGCTGCTTTGCAGTGCTGTGTTTGTGCCGCTTTACACCCACTTCACTCACTTACAGAGAGATATCAATACATAGGTTTTAAGATTCTTACTAGTCAGATATATTCTTGGGGGGTGAATAGGGGGTATTGAGTCCAGTTCACTGAGCAAGGAGTAGGTCTTGTCTATTACATATTGAGTGTATGGAACGGTATCTGAGCTTACATATTGGGTTTATGGAACGGTATCTGAGCTAATTTGAAACCCTTGTTTTATGCATCACCCCACCTCACCTTTCCCGTTAAGCAGCCATGGTGTGTTTTCTAAGCGTGTGACTCTGTTCTGTTTTGTAATTCAGTTCAAGGGTAGCGGTTTTTACATTTCCTCTATAAGTGCTATCTTATGATAAGTGTCTTTTTCTGTGTGACTTATTTAACTTAGAATCGTCGTACCTAAATCCACTCATCATGCTGCTACTAGCCTTATGACGTTGATTTCATGGCTGAGTGATATTCCATTGTACATAAGGACCACAACTTCTTTATCCATTCTTCTCTTTCTTGGGATGTTTAAGGTGTAACCAAGTGGAGGTTCTTGTCAACAGAGCAGTCCTAAACTTTGGGGTGCCTGTGTCTTGCTGATTTTTAGTTTTCCCAATTTATACGCCCATGAGTGGAAGTGCCCTATGCTCTCTCAGCTGAGTTTTTTAGATGTTTCAGGACACACCATACACTTCTCCAGAGTGGCTGTTGGCAATTTACATCCCGCCCATCAGCGTAGCAAGGCTCCCATTTCTGCATGGCCTGTCCTGCATTTCTCGTTTTGACACTTTATTCAGCATGGCCCTTTTGATCGATGGGAAGCGAGAGTTCTTTGTAGCGCTGATTTGCCTTTCCAAGTTGCTTGGTTGGCCAAAAAGGGCGTATGCGTTTTTTCCTGAATATATTCAGGAAAAAACGCATACGCCCTTTTTGGCCAAGGGCATCATTGTCGAGGTTTTGCCGCTTCTCCTGTGCTTTAAAGGCGATTCGAATCTACCTCCTGAAATCTGTTTCCTGCAATTCTGCCTTGCTTTCAAATCCTCTTCGTAGCCTTCCCTCCATATATTTGTGGACGAGAGTTATCATTTCTAACTCTGCAGGTTTGTGAATTGCAGTGCCCCTGAGCTCCATTTTTCAACTCGCTTTCTTGGGAGCTGGCCGCAAAAGCGCAGGATTGCTTCAGGCCCTATTCTGGCTCCAGGCGGCAGGCTGAACCTGTGGTTCATTCTTCTTCCTAATGGGAAAATAGAGTGACCTGTGCCTGTCCCAACACCTAGAGCTAGTCTCTCATTGGTTCCCCCTCTTCCCGTTCATCCTCAGGACAAATTGCAACCTGTACGGAACAGGAGGTTAAAGGTGCTGATTCTCCAAGGAGGGAGATTGCTAGTAAAGCGGCTGGAATGGCGAACCGGAGCACAAGGAGATGAGAAATGAGGTGCGTTTTAGAAACCTTTCCCGATCACACGGTGTACCATCTTCTGAGTTTCTCATGCATGTTTTCGATGTAGGAAGATGCCCTTGAACCTGGAGATTTGGGACCCATGGGATGGGTACCACGCCGTATTACTTTAAAGGGTCTGCGTTAGCTCACCCAACCTCAGCAAGCCTCTCAGCCCCAAGAGTGTCCACCCTTATGTCTCAATCAGCTGTGGGTCTAGATATGGTCAATCCAGGTGGCATCGCAACCCCTGAATGAATTTTGTAAGAATTTCTCTCTCTTTCACTGTCTTAGTTTCACGGGGTTTTAAAAGTAATTGATTTTTATAATGGGGTTTAGCTGCTTTGCACTGCTGTGTTTATGCCGCTTTACACCCACTTGACTCACTTACAGAGAGATAGCAATACATAGGTTTTAAGATTTTTACTAGTCAGATATATTCTTGGGCGGTGAATAGGGGGCGTTGAGTCCAGTTCACTGAGCAAGGAGTAGGTCTTGTCTATTACATATTGGGTTTATGGAACGGTATCTGAGCTAATTTGAAACCCTTGTTTTATGCATCACCCCACCTCACCTTTCCCGTTAAGCAGCCATAGTGTTTTTTCTAAACGTGCGACTCTGTTCTGTTTTGTAATTCAGTTCAAGGGTAGCGGTTTTTACATTCCCTCTATAAGTGATATCTTATGATAAGTGTCTTTTTCTGTGTGACTTATTTCACTTAGAATCGTCGTACCTAAATCCACTCATCATGCTGCTCCTAGCCTTATGAGTTTGATTTCATGGCTGAGTGATATTCCATTGTACATAAGGACCACAACTTCTTTATCCATTCTTCTTTTTCCTGGGATGTTTCAGGTGTAACGAAGTGGAGGTTCTTGTGAACAGAGCAGCCCTAAACTTTGGGGTGCCTGTGTCTTGCTGATTTTTAGTTTTCCCAATTTATACGCCCATGAGTGGAAGTGCCCTATGCTCTCTAAGCTGAGTTTTTTAGATGTTTCAGGACACACCGTACACTTCTCCAGAGTGGCTGTTGGCCATTTACAGCCCGCCCATCAGCGTAGCAAGGCTCCCATTTCTGCATGGCCTGTCCTGCATTTCTGGTTTTGACACTTTATTCAGCATGGCCCTTTTGACCGATGGGAAGCGAGACTTCTTTGTAGCGCTGATTTGCCTTTCCAGGTTGCTTGGTTGGCCAAAAAGGGCGTAGGCGTTTTTTCCTGAATATATTCAGGAAAAAACGCATACGCCCTTTTTGGCCAAGGGCATCATTGTCGAGGTTTTGCCGCTTTTCCTGTGCTTTAAAGGCGATTCGAATCTACCTCCTGAAATCTGTTTCCTGCAATTCTGCCTTGCTTTCAAATCCTCTTCGTTGCCTTCCCTCCATATATTTGTGGACGAGGGTTATCATTTCTAACTCTGCAGGTTTGTGAATTGCAGTGCCCCTGAGCTCCATTTTTCAACTCGCTTTCTTGGGAGCTGGCCGCAAAAGCGCAGGATTGCTTCAGGCCCTATTCTGGCTCCGGGAGGCAGGCTGAGCCTGTGGTTAATTCTTCTTCCTTATGGGAAAATAGAGTGACCTGTGGCTGTCCCAACACCTAGAGCCAGTCTCTCATTGCCTCCCCCTCTTCCCGTTCATCCTCAGGACAAATTGCAACCTGTACGGAACAGGAGGTTAAAGGTGCTGATTCTCCAAGGAGGGAGATTGCTAGTAAAGCGGCTGGAATGGCGAACCGGAGCACAAGGAGATGAGAAATGAGGTGCGTTTTAGAAACCTTTCCCGATCACACGGTGTACCATATTCGGGGTTTCTCATGCATGTTTTCGATGTAGGAAGATGCCCTTGAACCTGGAGATTTGGAACCCATGGGATGGGTACCACGCCGTATTACTTTAAAGGGTCTGCGTTAGCTCACCCAACCTCACCAAACCTCTCAGCCCCAAGAGTGTCCACCCTTATGTCTCAATCAGCTGTGGGTCGAGATATGGTCAATCCAGGTGGCATCACAGCCCTTGAACGAATTTTGTAAGTATTTCTCTCTCTTTCACTGTCTTTGTTTCACGGGTTTTTAAAAGTAATTGAGTTTTAGAACGGGGTTTACCTGCTTTTCACTGCTGTGTTTATGCTGCTTTACACCCAGTTAACTCACTTACAGAGAGATATCAATACATAGGTTTTAAGATTCTTACTAGTCAGATACATTCTGGGGCGGTGAATAGGGGGCGTTGAGTCCAGTTCACTGAGCAAGGAGTAGGTCTTGTCTATTACATATTGGGTTTATGGAACGGGATCTGAGCTAATTTGAAACCCTTGTTTTATGCATCACCCCACCTCACCTTTCCCGTTAAGCAGCCATAGTGTGTTTTCTAAACGTGCGACTCTGTTCTGTTTTGTAATTCAGTTCAAGGGTAGCGGTTTTTACTTTCCCTCTATAAGTGATATCTTATGATAAGTGTCTTTTTCTGTGTGACTTATTTCACTTAGAATCGTCGTACCTAAATCCACTCATCATGCGGCTCCTAGCCTTATGACGTTGATTTCATGGCTGAGTGATATTCCATTGTACATAAGGACCACAACTTCTTTATCCATTCTTCTCTTTCCTGGGATATTTCAGGTGTAACGAAGTGGAGGTTCTTGTCAACAGAGCAGCCCTAAACTTTGGGGTGCCTGTGTCTTGCTGATTTTTAGTTTTCCCAATTTATACGCCCATGAGTGGAAGTGCCCTATGCTCTCTAAGCTGAGTTTTTTAGATGTTTCAGGACACACCGTACACTTCTCCAGAGTGGCTCTTGGTAATTTACATCCCGCCCATCAGCGTAGCAAGGCTCCCATTTCTGCATGGCCTGTCCTGCATTTCTGGTTTTGACACTTTATTCAGCATGGCCCTTTTGACCGATGGGAAGCGAGACTTCTTTGTAGCGCTGATTTGCCTTTCCAGGTTGCTGGGTTGGCCAAAAAGGGCGTATGCGTTTTTTCTTGAATATATTCAGGAAAAACTCCTACGCCCTTTTTGGCCAAGGGCATCATTCTCGAGGTTTTGCCGCTTTTCCTGTGCTTTAAAGGCGATTCGAATCTACCTCCTGAAATCTGTTTCCTGCAATTCTGCCTTGCTTTCAAATCCTCTGCGTTGTCTTTCCTCCATATATTTGTGGACGAGAGTTATCATTTCTAACTCTGCAGGTTTGTGAATTGCAGTGCCCCCGAGCTCCATTTTTCAACTCGCTTTCTTGGGAGCTGGCCGCAAAAGCGCAGGATTGCTTCAGGCCCTATTCTGGCTCCGGGCGGCAGGCTGAGCCTGTGGTTAATTCTTCTTCCTGATGGGAAAATAGAGTGACCTGTGCCTGTCCCAACACCTAGAGCTATTCTCTCATTGGTTCTCCCTCTTCCCGTTCATCCTCAGGACAAATTGCAACCTGTACGGAACAGGAGGTTAAAGGTGCTGATTCTCCAAGGAGGGAGATTGCTACTAAAGCGCCTGGAATGGCGAACCGGAGCGCAAGGAGATGAGAAATGAGGTGCGTTTTAGAAACCTTTCCCGATCACACGGTTTACCATCTTCGGGGTTTCTCATGCATGTTTTCGATGTAGGAAGATGCCCTTGAACCTGGAGATTTGGGACCCATGGGATGGGTACCACGCCGTATTACTGTAAAGGGTCTGCGTTAGCTCACCCAACCTCACCAAACCTCTCAGCCCCAAGAGTGTCCACCCTTATGTCTCAATCAGCTGTGGGTCTAGATATGGTCAATCCAGGTGGCATCACAGACCCTGAACGAATTTTGTAAGCATTTCTCTCTCTTTCACTGTATTTGTTTCACGGGTTTTTAAAGGTAATTGATTTTTATAATGGGGTTTAGCTGCTTTGCACTGCTGTGTTTATGCCGCTTTACACCCACTTGACTCACTTACAGATAGATATCAATACATAGGTTTTAAGATTCTTACTAATCAGATATATTCCTGGGCGGTGAATAGGGGGTGTTGAGTCCAGTTCACTGAGCAAGGAGTAGGTCTTGTCTATTACATATTGGGTTTATGGAACGGTATCTGAGCTAATTTGAAACCCTTGTTTTATGCATCACCCCACCTCACCTTTCCCGTTAAGCAGCCATAGTGTGTTTTCTAAACGTGCGACTCTGTTCTGTTTTGCAATTCAGTTCAAGGGTAGCGGTTTTTACATTCCCTCTATAAGTGATATCTTATGATAAGTGTCTTTTTCTGTGTGACTTATTTCACTTAGAATCGTCGTACCTAAATCCACTCATCATGCTGCTCCTAGCCTTATGACGTTGATTTCATGGCTGAGTGATATTCCATTGTACATAAGGACCACAACTTCTTTATCCATTCTTCCCTTTCCTGGGATATTTCAGGTGTAACGAAGTGGAGTTTCTTGTCATCAGAGCAGCCCTAAACTTTGGGGTGCCTGTGTCTTGCTGATTTTTAGTTTTCCCAATTTATACGCCCATGAGTGGAAGTGCCCTATGCTCTCTAAGCTGAGTTTTTTAGATGTTTCAGGACACACCGTACACTTCTCCAGAGTGGCTGTTGGCAATTTACAGCCCGCCCATCAGCGTAGCAAGGCTCCCATTTCTCCATGGCCTGTCCTGCATTTCTGGTTTTGACACTTTATTCAGCATGGCCCTTTTGACCGATGGGAAGCGAGACTTCTTTGTAGCGCTGATTTGCCTTTCCAGGTTGCTTGGTTGGCCAAAAAGGGCGTAGGCGTTTTTTCCTGAATATATTCAGGAAAAAACGCCTACGCCCTTTTTAGCCAAGGGCATCATTGTCGAGGTTTTGCCGCTTTTCCTGTGCTTTAAAGGCGATTCGAATCTACCTCCTGAAATCTGTTTCCTGCAATTCTGCCTTGCTTTCAAATCCTCTTCGTTGCCTTCCCTCCATATATTTGTGGACGAGAGTTATCATTTCTAACCCTGCAGGTTTGTGAATTGCAGTGCCCCTGAGCTCCATTTTTCAACTCGCTTTCTTGGGAGCTGGCCGCAAAAGCGCAGGATTGCTTCAGGCCCTATTCTGGCTGCGGGGGGCAGGCTGAGCCGGTGGTTGATCCTTCTTCCTGATGGGAAAATAGAGTGACCTGTGCCTGTCCCAACACCTAGAGCTAGTCTCTCATTGGTTCCCCCTCTTCCCGTTCATCCTCAGGACAAATTGCAACCTGTACGGAACAGGAGGTTAAAGGTGCTGATTCTCCAAGGAGGGAGATTGCTAGTAAAGCGGCTGGAATGGCGAACCGGAGCACAAGGAGATGAGAAATGAGGTGCGTTTTAGAAAACTTTCCCGATCACACGGTGTACCATCTTCTGGGTTTCTCATGCATGTTTTCGATGTAGGAAGATGCCCTTGAACCTGGAGATTTGGGACCCATGGGATGGGTACCACGCCGTATTACTTTAAAGGGTCTGCGTTAGCTCACCCAACCTCAGCAAACCTCTCAGCCCCAAGAGTCTCCACCCTTATGTCTCAATCAGCTGTGGGTCTAGATATGGTCAATCCAGATGGCATCGCAACCCCTGAACGAATTTTGTAAGAATTTCTCTCTCTTTCACTGTATTTGTTTCACCGGGTTTTAAAAGTAATTGATTTTTATAATGGGGTTTAGCTGCTTTGCACTGCTGTGTTTATGCCGCTTTACACCCACTTGACTCACTTACAGAGAGATAGCAATACATAGGTTTTAAGATTCTTACTAGTCAGATATATTCTTGGGCGGTGAATAGGGGGCGTTGAGTCCAGTTCACTGAGCAAGGAGTAGGTCTTGTCTATTACATATTGGGTTTATGGAACGGTATCTGAGCTAATTTGAAACCCTTGTTTTATGCATCACCCCACCTCACCTTTCCCATTAAGCATCCATAGTGTGTTTTCTAAACGTGCGGCTCTGTTCTGTTTTGTAATTCAGTTCAAGGGTAGCGGTTTCTACATTCCCTCTATAAGTGATATCTTATGATAAGTGTCTTTTTCTGTGTGACTTATTTCACTTAGAATCGTCGTACCTAAATCCACTCATCATGCTGCTCCTAGCCTTATGAGTTTGATTTCATGGCTGAGTGATATTCCATTGTACATAAGGACCACAACTTCTTTATCCATTCTTCTTTTTCCTGGGATGTTTCAGGTGTAACGAAGTAGAGGTTTTTGTCAACAGAGCAGCCCTAAACTTTGGGGTGCCTGTGTCTTGCTGATTTTTAGTTTTCCCAATTTATACGCCCATGAGTGGAAGTGCCCTATGCTCTCTAAGCTGAGTTTTCTAGATGTTTCAGGACACACCGTACACTTCTCCAGAGTGGCTGTTGGCCATTTACAGCCCGCCCATCAGCGTAGCAAGGCTCCCATTTCTGCATGGCCTGTCCTGCATTTCTGGTTTTGACACTTTATTCAGCATGGCCCTTTTGACCGATGGGAAGCGAGACTTCTTTGTAGCGCTGATTTGCCTTTCCAGGTTGCTTGGTTGGCCAAAAAGGGCGTATGCGTTTTCTCCTGAATATATTCAGGAGAAAACGCATACGCCCTTTTTGGCAAGGGGCATCATAGTCGAGGTTTTGCCGCTTTTCCTGTGGTTTAAAGGCAATTCGAATCTACCTCCTGAAATCTGTTTCCTGCAATTCTGCCTTGCTTTCAAATCCTCTTCGTAGCCTTCCCTCCATATATTTGTGGACGAGAGTTATCATTTCTAACTCTGCAGGTTTGTGAATTGCAGTGCCCCTGAGCTCCATTTTTCAACTCGCTTTCTGGGGAGCTGGCCGCAAAAGCGCAGCATTGCTTCAGGCCCTATTCTGGCTCCGGGCGGCAGGCTGAGCCTGCGGTTAATTCTTCTTCCTGATGGGAAAATAGAGTGACCTGTGCCTGTCTCAACACCTAGAGCTAGTCTCTCATTGGTTCCCCCTCTTCCCGTTCATCCTCAGGACAAATTGCAACCTGTACGGAACAGGAGGTTAAAGGTGCTGATTCTCCAAGGAGGGAGATTGCTAGTAAAGCGGCTGGAATGGCGAACCGGAGCACAAGGAGATGAGAAATGAGGTGCGTTTTAGAAACCTTTCCCGATCACACGGTGTACCATCTTCTGGGTTTCTCATGCATGTTTTCGATGTAGGAAGATGCCCTTGAAACTGGAGATTTGGGACCCATGGGATGGGTACCACGCCGTATTACTTTAAAGGGTCTGCGTTAGCTCACCCAACCTCCCCAAACTTCTTAGCCCCAAGAGTGTCCACCCTTATGTCTCAATCAGCTGTGGGTCTAGATATGGTCAATCCAGGTGGCATCACAGCCCCTGAATGAATATTGTAAACATTTCTCTCTCTTTCACTGTCTTTGTTTCACGGGTTTTTAAAAGTAATTGATTTTTATAATGGGGTTTAGCTGCTTTTCACTCCTGTGTTTATGCCGCTTTACACCCACTTGACTCACTTACAGAGAGATATCAATACATAGGTTTTAAGATTCTTACTAGTCAGATATATTCTTGGGCGGTGAAGAGGGGGTGTTGAGTCCAGTTCACTGAGCAAGGAGTAGGTCTTGTCTATTACATATTGTGTTTATGGAACGGTATCTGAGCTAATTTGAAACCCTTGTTTTATGCATCACCCCACCTCACCTTTCCCGTTAAGCAGCCATAGTACGTTTTCTAAACGTGTGACTCTGTTCTGTTTTGTAATTCAGTTCAAGGGTAGCGGTTTTTACATTCCCTCTATAAGTGATATCTTATGATCAGTGTCTTTTTCTGTGTGACTTATTTCACTTAGAATCGTCATACCTAAATCCACTCATCATGCTGCTACTAGCCTTATGACATTGATTTCATGGCTGAGTGATATTCCATTGTATATAAGGACCACAACTTCGTTATCCATTCTTCTCTTTCCTGGGATATTTAAGGTGTAACGAAGTGGAGGTTCTTGTCAACAGAGTAGCCCAAAACTTTGGGGTGCCTGTGTCTTGCTGATTTTTAGTTTTCCCAATGTATACGCCCATGAGTGGAAGTGCCCTATGCTCTCTAAGCTGTGTTTTTTAGATGTTTCAGGACACACCGTACACTTCTCCAGAGTGGCTGTTGGCAATTTACATCCCGCCCATCAGCGTAGCAAGTCTCCCATTTCTCCATGGCCTGTCCTGCATTTCTGGTTTTGACACTTTATTCAGCATGGCCCTTTTGACCGATGGGAAGCGAGGCTTCTTTGTAGCGCTGATTTGCCTTTCCAGGTTGCTTGGTTGGCCAAAAAGGGCGTATGCGTTTTTTCCTGAATATATTCAGGAAAAAACGCATACGCCCTTTTTGGCAAGGGGCATCATAGTCGAGGTTTTGCCGCTTTTCCTGTGGTTTAAAGGCGATTCGAATCTACCTCCTGAAATCTGTTTCCTGCAATTCTGCCTTGCTTTCAAATCCTCTTCGTTGCCTTCCCTCAATATATTTGTGGACGAGAGTTATCATTTCTAACTCTGCAGGTTTGTGAATTGCAGTGCCCCTGAGCTCCATTTTTCAACTCGCTTTCTGGGGAGCTGGCCGCAAAAGCGCAGCATTGCTTCAGGCCCTATTCTGGCTCCGGGCGGCAGGCTGAGCCTGCGGTTAATTCTTCTTCCTGATGGGAAAATAGAGTGACCTGTGCCTGTCTCAACATCTAGAGCTAGTCTCTCATTGGTTCCCCCTCTTCCCGTTCATCCTCAGGACAAATTGCAACCTGTACGGAACAGGAGGTTAAAGGTGCTGATTCTCCAAGGAGGGAGATTGCTAGTAAAGCGGCTGGAATGGCGAACTGGAGCACAAGGAGATGAGAAATGAGGTGCGTTTTAGAAACCTTTCCCGATCACACGGTGTACCATCTTCTGGGTTTCTCATGCATGTTTTTGATGTAGGAACATGCCCTTGAACCTGGAGATTTGGGACCCATGGGATGGGTGCCACGCCGTATTAATTTAAAGGGTCTGCGTTAGCTCACCCAACCTCACCAAACCTCTCAGCCCCAAGAGTGTCCACCCTTATGTCTCAATCAGCTGTGGGTCTAGATATGGTCAATCCAGCTGGCATCGCAGCCCCTGAACGAATTTTGTAAGCATTTCTCTCTCTTTTACTGTCTTTGTTTCACGGGTTTTTAAAAGTAAATGATTTTTATAATGGGGTTTAGCTGCTTTGCAGTGCTGTGTTTGTGCCGCTTTACACCCACTTCACTCACTTACAGAGAGATATCAATACATAGGTTTTAAGATTCTTACTAGTCAGATATATTCTTGGGGGGTGAATAGGGGGTATTGAGTCCAGTTCACTGAGCAAGGAGTAGGTCTTGTCTATTACATATTGAGTGTATGGAACGGTATCTGAGCTTACATATTGGGTTTATGGAACGGTATCTGAGCTAATTTGAAACCCTTGTTTTATGCATCACCCCACCTCACCTTTCCCGTTAAGCAGCCATGGTGTGTTTTCTAAGCGTGTGACTCTGTTCTGTTTTGTAATTCAGTTCAAGGGTAGCGGTTTTTACATTTCCTCTATAAGTGCTATCTTATGATAAGTGTCTTTTTCTGTGTGACTTATTTAACTTAGAATCGTCGTACCTAAATCCACTCATCATGCTGCTACTAGCCTTATGACGTTGATTTCATGGCTGAGTGATATTCCATTGTACATAAGGACCACAACTTCTTTATCCATTCTTCTCTTTCTTGGGATGTTTAAGGTGTAACCAAGTGGAGGTTCTTGTCAACAGAGCAGTCCTAAACTTTGGGGTGCCTGTGTCTTGCTGATTTTTAGTTTTCCCAATTTATACGCCCATGAGTGGAAGTGCCCTATGCTCTCTCAGCTGAGTTTTTTAGATGTTTCAGGACACACCATACACTTCTCCAGAGTGGCTGTTGGCAATTTACATCCCGCCCATCAGCGTAGCAAGGCTCCCATTTCTGCATGGCCTGTCCTGCATTTCTCGTTTTGACACTTTATTCAGCATGGCCCTTTTGATCGATGGGAAGCGAGAGTTCTTTGTAGCGCTGATTTGCCTTTCCAAGTTGCTTGGTTGGCCAAAAAGGGCGTATGCGTTTTTTCCTGAATATATTCAGGAAAAAACGCATACGCCCTTTTTGGCCAAGGGCATCATTGTCGAGGTTTTGCCGCTTCTCCTGTGCTTTAAAGGCGATTCGAATCTACCTCCTGAAATCTGTTTCCTGCAATTCTGCCTTGCTTTCAAATCCTCTTCGTAGCCTTCCCTCCATATATTTGTGGACGAGAGTTATCATTTCTAACTCTGCAGGTTTGTGAATTGCAGTGCCCCTGAGCTCCATTTTTCAACTCGCTTTCTTGGGAGCTGGCCGCAAAAGCGCAGGATTGCTTCAGGCCCTATTCTGGCTCCAGGCGGCAGGCTGAACCTGTGGTTCATTCTTCTTCCTAATGGGAAAATAGAGTGACCTGTGCCTGTCCCAACACCTAGAGCTAGTCTCTCATTGGTTCCCCCTCTTCCCGTTCATCCTCAGGACAAATTGCAACCTGTACGGAACAGGAGGTTAAAGGTGCTGATTCTCCAAGGAGGGAGATTGCTAGTAAAGCGGCTGGAATGGCGAACCGGAGCACAAGGAGATGAGAAATGAGGTGCGTTTTAGAAACCTTTCCCGATCACACGGTGTACCATCTTCTGAGTTTCTCATGCATGTTTTCGATGTAGGAAGATGCCCTTGAACCTGGAGATTTGGGACCCATGGGATGGGTACCACGCCGTATTACTTTAAAGGGTCTGCGTTAGCTCACCCAACCTCAGCAAGCCTCTCAGCCCCAAGAGTGTCCACCCTTATGTCTCAATCAGCTGTGGGTCTAGATATGGTCAATCCAGGTGGCATCGCAACCCCTGAATGAATTTTGTAAGAATTTCTCTCTCTTTCACTGTCTTAGTTTCACGGGGTTTTAAAAGTAATTGATTTTTATAATGGGGTTTAGCTGCTTTGCACTGCTGTGTTTATGCCGCTTTACACCCACTTGACTCACTTACAGAGAGATAGCAATACATAGGTTTTAAGATTTTTACTAGTCAGATATATTCTTGGGCGGTGAATAGGGGGCGTTGAGTCCAGTTCACTGAGCAAGGAGTAGGTCTTGTCTATTACATATTGGGTTTATGGAACGGTATCTGAGCTAATTTGAAACCCTTGTTTTATGCATCACCCCACCTCACCTTTCCCGTTAAGCAGCCATAGTGTTTTTTCTAAACGTGCGACTCTGTTCTGTTTTGTAATTCAGTTCAAGGGTAGCGGTTTTTACATTCCCTCTATAAGTGATATCTTATGATAAGTGTCTTTTTCTGTGTGACTTATTTCACTTAGAATCGTCGTACCTAAATCCACTCATCATGCTGCTCCTAGCCTTATGAGTTTGATTTCATGGCTGAGTGATATTCCATTGTACATAAGGACCACAACTTCTTTATCCATTCTTCTTTTTCCTGGGATGTTTCAGGTGTAACGAAGTGGAGGTTCTTGTGAACAGAGCAGCCCTAAACTTTGGGGTGCCTGTGTCTTGCTGATTTTTAGTTTTCCCAATTTATACGCCCATGAGTGGAAGTGCCCTATGCTCTCTAAGCTGAGTTTTTTAGATGTTTCAGGACACACCGTACACTTCTCCAGAGTGGCTGTTGGCCATTTACAGCCCGCCCATCAGCGTAGCAAGGCTCCCATTTCTGCATGGCCTGTCCTGCATTTCTGGTTTTGACACTTTATTCAGCATGGCCCTTTTGACCGATGGGAAGCGAGACTTCTTTGTAGCGCTGATTTGCCTTTCCAGGTTGCTTGGTTGGCCAAAAAGGGCGTAGGCGTTTTTTCCTGAATATATTCAGGAAAAAACGCATACGCCCTTTTTGGCCAAGGGCATCATTGTCGAGGTTTTGCCGCTTTTCCTGTGCTTTAAAGGCGATTCGAATCTACCTCCTGAAATCTGTTTCCTGCAATTCTGCCTTGCTTTCAAATCCTCTTCGTTGCCTTCCCTCCATATATTTGTGGACGAGGGTTATCATTTCTAACTCTGCAGGTTTGTGAATTGCAGTGCCCCTGAGCTCCATTTTTCAACTCGCTTTCTTGGGAGCTGGCCGCAAAAGCGCAGGATTGCTTCAGGCCCTATTCTGGCTCCGGGAGGCAGGCTGAGCCTGTGGTTAATTCTTCTTCCTTATGGGAAAATAGAGTGACCTGTGGCTGTCCCAACACCTAGAGCCAGTCTCTCATTGCCTCCCCCTCTTCCCGTTCATCCTCAGGACAAATTGCAACCTGTACGGAACAGGAGGTTAAAGGTGCTGATTCTCCAAGGAGGGAGATTGCTAGTAAAGCGGCTGGAATGGCGAACCGGAGCACAAGGAGATGAGAAATGAGGTGCGTTTTAGAAACCTTTCCCGATCACACGGTGTACCATATTCGGGGTTTCTCATGCATGTTTTCGATGTAGGAAGATGCCCTTGAACCTGGAGATTTGGAACCCATGGGATGGGTACCACGCCGTATTACTTTAAAGGGTCTGCGTTAGCTCACCCAACCTCACCAAACCTCTCAGCCCCAAGAGTGTCCACCCTTATGTCTCAATCAGCTGTGGGTCGAGATATGGTCAATCCAGGTGGCATCACAGCCCTTGAACGAATTTTGTAAGTATTTCTCTCTCTTTCACTGTCTTTGTTTCACGGGTTTTTAAAAGTAATTGAGTTTTAGAACGGGGTTTACCTGCTTTTCACTGCTGTGTTTATGCTGCTTTACACCCAGTTAACTCACTTACAGAGAGATATCAATACATAGGTTTTAAGATTCTTACTAGTCAGATACATTCTGGGGCGGTGAATAGGGGGCGTTGAGTCCAGTTCACTGAGCAAGGAGTAGGTCTTGTCTATTACATATTGGGTTTATGGAACGGGATCTGAGCTAATTTGAAACCCTTGTTTTATGCATCACCCCACCTCACCTTTCCCGTTAAGCAGCCATAGTGTGTTTTCTAAACGTGCGACTCTGTTCTGTTTTGTAATTCAGTTCAAGGGTAGCGGTTTTTACTTTCCCTCTATAAGTGATATCTTATGATAAGTGTCTTTTTCTGTGTGACTTATTTCACTTAGAATCGTCGTACCTAAATCCACTCATCATGCGGCTCCTAGCCTTATGACGTTGATTTCATGGCTGAGTGATATTCCATTGTACATAAGGACCACAACTTCTTTATCCATTCTTCTCTTTCCTGGGATATTTCAGGTGTAACGAAGTGGAGGTTCTTGTCAACAGAGCAGCCCTAAACTTTGGGGTGCCTGTGTCTTGCTGATTTTTAGTTTTCCCAATTTATACGCCCATGAGTGGAAGTGCCCTATGCTCTCTAAGCTGAGTTTTTTAGATGTTTCAGGACACACCGTACACTTCTCCAGAGTGGCTCTTGGTAATTTACATCCCGCCCATCAGCGTAGCAAGGCTCCCATTTCTGCATGGCCTGTCCTGCATTTCTGGTTTTGACACTTTATTCAGCATGGCCCTTTTGACCGATGGGAAGCGAGACTTCTTTGTAGCGCTGATTTGCCTTTCCAGGTTGCTGGGTTGGCCAAAAAGGGCGTATGCGTTTTTTCTTGAATATATTCAGGAAAAACTCCTACGCCCTTTTTGGCCAAGGGCATCATTCTCGAGGTTTTGCCGCTTTTCCTGTGCTTTAAAGGCGATTCGAATCTACCTCCTGAAATCTGTTTCCTGCAATTCTGCCTTGCTTTCAAATCCTCTGCGTTGTCTTTCCTCCATATATTTGTGGACGAGAGTTATCATTTCTAACTCTGCAGGTTTGTGAATTGCAGTGCCCCCGAGCTCCATTTTTCAACTCGCTTTCTTGGGAGCTGGCCGCAAAAGCGCAGGATTGCTTCAGGCCCTATTCTGGCTCCGGGCGGCAGGCTGAGCCTGTGGTTAATTCTTCTTCCTGATGGGAAAATAGAGTGACCTGTGCCTGTCCCAACACCTAGAGCTATTCTCTCATTGGTTCTCCCTCTTCCCGTTCATCCTCAGGACAAATTGCAACCTGTACGGAACAGGAGGTTAAAGGTGCTGATTCTCCAAGGAGGGAGATTGCTACTAAAGCGCCTGGAATGGCGAACCGGAGCGCAAGGAGATGAGAAATGAGGTGCGTTTTAGAAACCTTTCCCGATCACACGGTTTACCATCTTCGGGGTTTCTCATGCATGTTTTCGATGTAGGAAGATGCCCTTGAACCTGGAGATTTGGGACCCATGGGATGGGTACCACGCCGTATTACTGTAAAGGGTCTGCGTTAGCTCACCCAACCTCACCAAACCTCTCAGCCCCAAGAGTGTCCACCCTTATGTCTCAATCAGCTGTGGGTCTAGATATGGTCAATCCAGGTGGCATCACAGACCCTGAACGAATTTTGTAAGCATTTCTCTCTCTTTCACTGTATTTGTTTCACGGGTTTTTAAAGGTAATTGATTTTTATAATGGGGTTTAGCTGCTTTGCACTGCTGTGTTTATGCCGCTTTACACCCACTTGACTCACTTACAGATAGATATCAATACATAGGTTTTAAGATTCTTACTAATCAGATATATTCCTGGGCGGTGAATAGGGGGTGTTGAGTCCAGTTCACTGAGCAAGGAGTAGGTCTTGTCTATTACATATTGGGTTTATGGAACGGTATCTGAGCTAATTTGAAACCCTTGTTTTATGCATCACCCCACCTCACCTTTCCCGTTAAGCAGCCATAGTGTGTTTTCTAAACGTGCGACTCTGTTCTGTTTTGCAATTCAGTTCAAGGGTAGCGGTTTTTACATTCCCTCTATAAGTGATATCTTATGATAAGTGTCTTTTTCTGTGTGACTTATTTCACTTAGAATCGTCGTACCTAAATCCACTCATCATGCTGCTCCTAGCCTTATGACGTTGATTTCATGGCTGAGTGATATTCCATTGTACATAAGGACCACAACTTCTTTATCCATTCTTCCCTTTCCTGGGATATTTCAGGTGTAACGAAGTGGAGTTTCTTGTCATCAGAGCAGCCCTAAACTTTGGGGTGCCTGTGTCTTGCTGATTTTTAGTTTTCCCAATTTATACGCCCATGAGTGGAAGTGCCCTATGCTCTCTAAGCTGAGTTTTTTAGATGTTTCAGGACACACCGTACACTTCTCCAGAGTGGCTGTTGGCAATTTACAGCCCGCCCATCAGCGTAGCAAGGCTCCCATTTCTCCATGGCCTGTCCTGCATTTCTGGTTTTGACACTTTATTCAGCATGGCCCTTTTGACCGATGGGAAGCGAGACTTCTTTGTAGCGCTGATTTGCCTTTCCAGGTTGCTTGGTTGGCCAAAAAGGGCGTAGGCGTTTTTTCCTGAATATATTCAGGAAAAAACGCCTACGCCCTTTTTAGCCAAGGGCATCATTGTCGAGGTTTTGCCGCTTTTCCTGTGCTTTAAAGGCGATTCGAATCTACCTCCTGAAATCTGTTTCCTGCAATTCTGCCTTGCTTTCAAATCCTCTTCGTTGCCTTCCCTCCATATATTTGTGGACGAGAGTTATCATTTCTAACCCTGCAGGTTTGTGAATTGCAGTGCCCCTGAGCTCCATTTTTCAACTCGCTTTCTTGGGAGCTGGCCGCAAAAGCGCAGGATTGCTTCAGGCCCTATTCTGGCTGCGGGGGGCAGGCTGAGCCGGTGGTTGATCCTTCTTCCTGATGGGAAAATAGAGTGACCTGTGCCTGTCCCAACACCTAGAGCTAGTCTCTCATTGGTTCCCCCTCTTCCCGTTCATCCTCAGGACAAATTGCAACCTGTACGGAACAGGAGGTTAAAGGTGCTGATTCTCCAAGGAGGGAGATTGCTAGTAAAGCGGCTGGAATGGCGAACCGGAGCACAAGGAGATGAGAAATGAGGTGCGTTTTAGAAAACTTTCCCGATCACACGGTGTACC
Organism: Balaenoptera ricei; assembly: GCF_028023285.1. NCBI lineage: Eukaryota > Metazoa > Chordata > Mammalia > Artiodactyla > Balaenopteridae > Balaenoptera > Balaenoptera ricei. Next base: position 71,343,121 of record NC_082654.1, read on the forward strand.
ATCTTCTGGGTTTCTCATGCATGTTTTCGATGTAGGAAGATGCCCTTGAACCTGGAGATTTGGGACCCATGGGATGGGTACCACGCCGTATTACTTTAAAGGGTCTGCGTTAGCTCACCCAACCTCAGCAAACCTCTCAGCCCCAAGAGTCTCCACCCTTATGTCTCAATCAGCTGTGGGTCTAGATATGGTCAATCCAGATGGCATCGCAACCCCTGAACGAATTTTGTAAGAATTTCTCTCTCTTTCACTGTATTTGTTTCACCGGGTTTTAAAAGTAATTGATTTTTATAATGGGGTTTAGCTGCTTTGCACTGCTGTGTTTATGCCGCTTTACACCCACTTGACTCACTTACAGAGAGATAGCAATACATAGGTTTTAAGATTCTTACTAGTCAGATATATTCTTGGGCGGTGAATAGGGGGCGTTGAGTCCAGTTCACTGAGCAAGGAGTAGGTCTTGTCTATTACATATTGGGTTTATGGAACGGTATCTGAGCTAATTTGAAACCCTTGTTTTATGCATCACCCCACCTCACCTTTCCCATTAAGCATCCATAGTGTGTTTTCTAAACGTGCGGCTCTGTTCTGTTTTGTAATTCAGTTCAAGGGTAGCGGTTTCTACATTCCCTCTATAAGTGATATCTTATGATAAGTGTCTTTTTCTGTGTGACTTATTTCACTTAGAATCGTCGTACCTAAATCCACTCATCATGCTGCTCCTAGCCTTATGAGTTTGATTTCATGGCTGAGTGATATTCCATTGTACATAAGGACCACAACTTCTTTATCCATTCTTCTTTTTCCTGGGATGTTTCAGGTGTAACGAAGTAGAGGTTTTTGTCAACAGAGCAGCCCTAAACTTTGGGGTGCCTGTGTCTTGCTGATTTTTAGTTTTCCCAATTTATACGCCCATGAGTGGAAGTGCCCTATGCTCTCTAAGCTGAGTTTTCTAGATGTTTCAGGACACACCGTACACTTCTCCAGAGTGGCTGTTGGCCATTTACAGCCCGCCCATCAGCGTAGCAAGGCTCCCATTTCTGCATGGCCTGTCCTGCATTTCTGGTTTTGACACTTTATTCAGCATGGCCCTTTTGACCGATGGGAAGCGAGACTTCTTTGTAGCGCTGATGTGCCTTTCCAGGTTGCTTGGTTGGCCAAAAAGGGCGTATGCGTTTTTTCCTGAATATATTCAGGAAAAAACGCATACGCCCTTTTTGGCCAAGGGCATCATTGTCGAGGTTTTGCCGCTTTTCCTGTGCTTTAAAGGCGATTCGAATCTACCTCCTGAAATCTGTTTCCTGCAATTCTGCCTTGCTTTCAAATCCTCTTCGTAGCCTTCCCTCCATATATTTGTGGACGAGAGTTATCATTTCTAACTCTGCAGGTTTGTGAATTGCAGTGCCCCTGAGCTCCATTTTTCAACTCGCTTTTTTGGGAGCTGGCCGCAAAAGCGCAGGATTGCTTCAGGCCCTATTCTGGCTCCAGGCGGCAGGCTGAACCTGTGGTTCATTCTTCTTCCTGATGGGAAAATAGAGTGACCTGTGCCTGTCCCAACACCTAGAGCTAGTCTCTCATTGGTTCCCCCTCTTCCCGTTCATCCTCAGGACAAATTGCAACCTGTACGGAACAGGAGGTTAAAGGTGCTGATTCTCCAAGGAGGGAGATTGCTAGTAAAGCGGCTGGAATGGCGAACCGGAGCACAAGGAGATGAGAAATGAGGTGCGTTTTAGAAACCTTTCCCGATCACACGGTGTACCATCTTCTGAGTTTCTCATGCATGTTTTCGATGTAGGAAGATGCCCTTGAACCTGGAGATTTGGGACCCATGGGATGGGTACCGCGCCGTATTACTTTAAAGGGTCTGCGTTAGCTCACCCAACCTCACCAAACCTCTCAGCCCCAAGAGTGTCCACCCTTATGTCTCAATCAGCTGTGGGTCTAGATATGGTCAATCCAGGTGGCATCGCAGCCCCTGAACGAATTTTGTAAGAATTTCTCTCTCTTTCACTGTCTTTGTTTCTCGGGTTTTTAAAAGTAATTGATTTTTATAATGGGGTTTAGCTGCTTTTCAATGCTGTGTTTATGCCGCTTTACACCCACTTGACTCACTTACAGAGAGATATCAATACATAGGTTTTAAGATTCTTACTAGTCAGATATATTCTTGGGCGGTGAATAGGGGGCGTTGAGTCCAGTTCACTGAGCAAGGAGTAGTTCTTGTCTATTACATACTGGTTTTATGGAACGGTATCGGAGCTAATTTGAAACCCTTGTTTTATGCATCACCCCACCTCACCTTTCCCGTTAAGCAGCCATAGTGTGTTTTCTAAACGTGTGACTCTGTTCTGTTTTGTAATTCAGTTCAAGGGTAGCGGTTTTTACATTCCCTCTATAAGTGATATCTTATGATAAGTGTCTTTTTCTGTGTGACTTATTTCACTTAGAATCGTCGTACCTAAATCCACTCATCATGCTGCTCCTAGCCTTATGACGTTGATTTCATGGCTGAGTTATATTCCATTGTACATAAGGACCACAACTTCTTTATCCATTTTTCTCTTTCCTGGGATGTTTCAGGTGTAACGAAGTGGAGGTTCTTTTCAACGGAGCAGCCCTAAACTTTGGGCTGTCTGTGTCTTGCTGATTTTTAGTTTTCCCAATTTATCCGCCCATGAGTGGAAGTGCCCTATGCTCTCTAAGCTGAGTTTTTTAGATGTTTCAGGACACACCGTACACTTCTCCAGAGTGGCTTTTGGCCATTTACAGCCCGCCCATCAGCGTAGCAAGGCTCCCATTTCTCCATGGCCTGTCCTGCATTTCTGGTTTTGACACTTTATTCAGCATGGCCCTTTTGACCGATGGGAAGCGAGGCTTCTTTGTAGCGCTGATTTGCCTTTCCAGGTTGCTTGGTTGGCCAAAAAGGGCGTATGCGTTTTTTCCTGAATATATTCAGGAAAAAACGCATACGCCCTTTTTGGCCAAGGTCACGATTGTCGAGGTTTTGCAGCTTTTCCTGTGCTTTAAAGACGATTCGAATCTACCTCCTGAAATCTGTTTCCTGCAATTCTGCCTTGCTTTCAAATCCTCTTCGTTGCCTTCCCTCAATATATTCGTGGACGAGAGTTATCATTTCTAACTCTGCAGGTTTGTGAATTGCACTATCCCTGAGCTCCATTTTTCAACTCGCTTTCTTGGGAGCTGGCCGCAAAAGCGCAGGATTGCTTCAGGCCCTATTCTGGCTCCGGGCGGCAGGCTGAGCCTGTGGTTAATTCTTCTTCCTGATGGGAAAATAGAGTGACCTGTGCCTGTTCCAACACCTAGAGCTAGTCTCTCATTGGCTCCCCCTCTTCCCGTTCATCCTCAGGACAAATTGCAACCTGTACGGAACAGGAGGTTAAAGGTGCTGATTCTCCAAGGAGGGAGATTGCTAGTTAAGCGGCTGCAATGGCGAACCGGAGCACAAGGAGATGAGAAATGAGGTGCGTTTTAGAAACCTTTCCCGATCACACGGTGTACCATCTTCTGTGTTTCTTATGAATGTTTTCGATGTAGGAAGATGCCCTTGAACCTGGAGATTTGGGACCCATGGGATGGGTACCACGCCGTATTACTTTAAAGGGTCTGCGTTAGCTCACCCAACCTCCCCAAACCTCTCAGCCCCAAGAGTGTCCACCCTTATGTCTCAATCAGCTGTAGGTCTAGATATGGTCAATCCAGGTGGCATCACAGCCCCTGAACGAATTTTGTAAGCATTTCTCTATCTTTCACTGTCTTTGTTTCACGGGTTTTTAAAAGTAATTGATTTTTATAATGGTGTTTAGCTGCTTTTCACTGCTGTGTTTATGCCGCTTTACACCCACTAGACTCACTTACAGAGAGATATCAATACATAGGTTTTAAGATTCTTACTAGTCAGATATATTCATGGGCGGTGAATAGGGGGTGTTGAGTCCAGTTCACTGAGCAAGGAGTAGGTCTTGTCTATTACATATTGGGTTTATGGAACGGTATCTGAGCTAATTTGAAACCCTTGTTTTATGCATCACCCCACCTCACCTTTCCCGTTAAGCAGCCATAGTGTGTTTTCTAAACGTGTGACTGTGTTCTGTTTTGTAATTCAGTTCAAGGGTAGCGTTTTTTACATTCCCTCTATAAGTGATATCTTATGATAAGTGTCTTTTTCTGTGTGACTTATTTCACTTAGAATCGTCGTACCTAAATCCACTCATCAAGCTGCTACTAGCCTTATGACGTTGATTTCATGGCTGAGTGATATTCCATTGTACATAAGAACCACAACTTCTTTATCCATTCTTCTCTTTCCTGGGATATTTAAGGTGTAACGAAGTGGAGGTTCTTGTCAACAGAGCAGCCCTAAGTTTTGGGGTGCCCGTGTCTTGCTGATTTTTAGTTTTCTCAATTTATACGCCCATGAGTGGAAGTGCCCTATGCTCTCTAAGCTGAGTTTTTTAGATGTTTCAGGACACACCGTACACTTCTCCAGAGTGGCTGTTGGCAATTTACAGCCCGCCCATCAGCGTAGCGAGACTCCCATTTCTCCATGGCCTGTCCTGCATTTCTGGTTTTGACACTTTATTCAGCATGGCCCTTTTGACCGATGGGAAGCGAGACTTCTTTGTAGCGCTGATTTGCCTTTCCAGGTTGCTTGGTTGGCCAAAAAGGGCGTATGCGTTTTTTCCTGAATATATTCAGGAAAAAACGCATACGCCCTTTTTGGCAAGGGGCATCATTGTCGAGGTTTTGCCGCTTTTCCTGTGGTTTAAAGACGATTCGAATCTACCTCCTGAAATCTGTTTCCTGCAATTCTGCCTTGCTTTCAAATCCTCTTCGTTGCCTTCCCTCAATCTATTTGTGGACGAGAGTTATCATTTCTAACTCTGCAGGTTTGTGAATTGCAGTGCCCCTGAGCTCCATTTTTCAACTCGCTTTCTGGGGAGCTGGCCGCAAAAGCGCAGCATTGCTTCAGGCCCTATTCTGGCTCCGGGCGGCAGGCTGAGCCTGCGGTTAATTCTTCTTCCTGATGGGAAAATAGAGTGACCTGTGCCTGTCTCAACACCTAGAGCTAGTCTCTCATTGGTTCCCCCTCTTCCCGTTCATCCTCAGGACAAATTGCAACCTGTACGGAACAGGAGGTTAAAGGTGCTGATTCTCCAAGGAGGGAGATTGCTAGTAAAGCGGCTGGAATGGCGAACCGGAGCACAAGGAGATGAGAAATGAGGTGCGTTTTAGAAACCTTTCCCGATCACACGGTGTACCATCTTCTGGGTTTCTCATGCATGTTTTCGATGTAGGAAGAGGCCCTTGAAACTGGAGATTTGGGAGCCATGGGATGGGTACCACGCCGTATTACTTTAAAGGGTCTGCGTTAGCTCACCCAACCTCCCCAAACTTCTTAGCCCGAAGAGTGTCCACCCTTATGTCTCAATCAGCTGTGGGTCTATATATGGTCAATCCAGGTGGCATCACAGCCCCTGAATGAATATTGTAAACATTTCTCTCTCTTTCACTGTCTTTGTTTCACGGGTTTTTAAAAGTAATTGATTTTTATAATGGGGTTTAGCTGCTTTTCACTGCTGTGTTTATGCCGCTTTACACCCACTAGACTCACTTACAGAGAGATATCAATACATAGGTTTTAAGATTCTTACTAGTCAGATATATTCTTGGGCGGTGAATAGGGGGTGTTGAGTCCAGTTCATTGAGCAAGGAGTAGGTCTTGTCTATTACATATTGGGTTTATGGAACGGTATCTGAGCTAATTTGAAACCCTTGTTTTATGCATCACCCCACCTCACTTTTCCCGTTAAGCAGCCATAGTGTGTTTTCTAAACGTGTGACTGTGTTCTGTTTTGTAATTCAGTTCAAGGGTAGCGTTTTTTACATTCCCTCTATAAGTGATATCTTATGATAAGTGTCTTTTTCTGTGTGACTTATTTCACTTAGAATCGTCGTACCTAAATCCACTCATCAAGCTGCTACTAGCCTTATGACGTTGATTTCATGGCTGAGTGATATTCCATTGTACATAAGAACCACAACTTATTTATCCATTCTTCTCTTTCCTGGGATATTTAAGGTGTAACGAAGTGGAGGTTCTTGTCAACAGAGCAGCCCTAAGTTTTGGGGTGCCTGTGTCTTGCTGATTTTTAGTTTTCTCAATTTATACGCCCATGAGTGGAAGTGCCCTATGCTCTCTAAGCTGAGTTTTTTAGATGTTTCAGGACACACCGTACACTTCTCCAGAGTGGCTGTTGGCAATTTACATCCCGCCCATCAGCGTAGCAAGTCTCCCATTTCTCCAAGGCCTGTCCTGCATTTCTGGTTTTGACACTTTATTCAGCATGGCCCTTTTGACCGATGGGAAGCGAGGCTTCTTTGTAGCCCTGATTTGCCTTTCCAGGTTGCTTGGTTGGCCAAAAAGGGCGTATGCGTTTTTTCCTGAATATATTCAGGAAAAAACGCATACGCCCTTTTTGGCCAAGGGCATCATTGTCGAGTTTTGCCGCTTCTCCTGTGCTTTAAAGGCGATTCGAATCTGCCTCCTGAAATCTGTTTCCTGCAATTCTGCCTTGCTTTCAAATCCTCTTCGTTGTCTTCCCTCAATCTATTTGTGGACGAGAGTTATCATTTCTTACTCTGCAGGTTTCTGAATTGCAGTGCCCCTGAGCTCCATTTTTCAACTCGCTTTCTTGGGAGCTGGCCGCAAAAGCGCAGGATTGCTTCAGGCCCTATTCTGGCTCTGGGTGGCAGGCTGAGGCTGTGGTTAATTCTTCTTCCTGATGGGAAAATAGAGTGACCTGTGCCTGTCCCAACACCTAGAGCTAGTCTCTCATTGGCTCCCCCTCTTCCCGTTCATCCTCAGGACAAATTGCAACCTGTACGGAACAGGAGGTTAAAGGTGCTGCTTCTCCAAGGAGGGAGATTGCTAGTAAAGCGGCTGGAATGGCGAACCGGAGTACAAGGAGATGAGAAATGAGGTGTGTTTTAGAAACCTTTCCCCATCACACGGTGTACCATCTTCTGGGTTTTTTATGCATGTTTTCGATGTAGGGAGATGCCCTTGAACCTGGAGATTCGGGACCCATGGGATGGGTACCACGCCGTATTACTTTAAAGGGTCTGCGTTAGCTCACCCAACCTCCCCAAACCTCTTAGCGCCAAGAGTGTCCACCCTTATGTCTCAATGAGCTGTGGGTCTAGATATGGTCAATCCAGGTGGCATCACAGCCTCTGAACGAATTTTGTAAGCATTTCTCTCTCTTTCACTGTCTTTGTTTCACGGATTTTTAAAAGTAATTGATTTTTATAATGGGGTTTAGCTGCTTTTCACTGCTGTGTTTATGCCGCTTTACACCCACTAGACTCACTTACAGAGAGATATCAATACATAGGTTTTAAGATTCTTACTAGTCAGATATATTCCTGGGCGGTGAATAGGGGGTGTTGAGTCCAGTTCACTGAGCAAGGAGTAGGTCTTGTCTATTACATATTGGGTTTATGGAACGGTATCTGAGCTAATTTGAAACCCTTGTTTTATGCATCACCCCACCTCACCTTTCCCGTTAAGCAGCCATAGTGTGTTTTCTAAACGTGCGACTCTGTTCTGTTTTGTAATTCAGTTGAAGGGTAGCGGTTTTTACATTCCCTCTATAAGTGATATCTTATGATAAGTGTCTTTTTCTGTGTGACCTATTTCACTTAGAATCGTCGTACCTAATTCCACTCATCATGCTGCTCCTAGCCTTATGACGTTGATTTCATGGCTGAGTGATATTCCATTGTACATAAGGACCACAACTTCTTTATCCATTCTTCTCTTTCCTGGGATATTTCAGGTGTAACGAAGTGGAGGTTCTTGTCAACGGAGCAGCCCTAAACTTTGGGGTGCCTGTGTCTTGCTGAGTTTTAATTTTCCCAATGTATACGCCCATGAGTGGAAGTGCCCTATGCTCTCTAAGCTGAGTTTTTTAGATGTTTCAGGACACACCGTACACTTCTCCAGAGTGGCTGTTGGCAATTTACAGCCCGCCCATCAGTGTAGCAAGGCTCCCATTTCTCCATGGCCTGTCCTGCATTTCTGGTTTTGACACATTATTCAGCATGGCCCTTTTGACCGATGGGAAGCGAGGCTTCTTTGTAGCGCTGATTTGCCTTTCCAGGTTGCTTGGTTGGCCAAAAAGGGCGTATGCGTTTTTTCCTGAATATATTCAGGAAAAAACGCATACGCCCTTTTTGGCCAAGGTCATGATTGTCGAGGTTTTGAAGCTTTTCCTGTTCTTTAAAGATGATTCGAATCTACCTCCTGAAATCTGTTTCCTGCAATTCTGCCTTGCTTTCAAATCCTCTTCGTTGCCTTCCCTCAATCTATTTGTGGACGAGAGTTATCATTTCTAACTCTGCAGGTTTGTGAATTGCAGTGCCCTTGAGCTCCATTTTTCAACTCGCTATCTTGGGAGCTGGCCGCAAAACGCTGGATTGCTTCAGGCTCTATTCTGGCTCCGGGAGTCAGGCTGAGCCTGTGGTTAATTCTTCTTCCTGATGGGAAAATAGAGTGACCTGTGCCTGTTCCAACGCCTAGAGCTAGTCTCTCATTGGCTCCCCCTCTTCCCGTTCATCCTCAGGACAAATTGCAACCTGTACGGAACAGGAGGTTAAAGATGCTGATTCTCCAAGGAGGGAGATTGCTAGTAAAGCGGCTGGAATGGCGAACCGAAGCACAAGGAGATGAGAAATGAGGTGCGTTTTAGAAACCTTTCCCGATCACACGGTGTACCATCTTCTGGGTTTCTCATGCATGTTTTCGATGTAGGAAGATGCCCTTGAAACTGGAGATTTGGGAGCCATGGGATGGGTACCACGCCGTATTACTTTAAAGGGTCTGCGTTAGCTCACCCAACCTCCCCAAACTTCTTAGCCCCAAGAGTGTCCACCCTTATGTCTCAATCAGCTGTGGGTCTAGATATGGTCAATCCAGGTGGCATCACAGCCCCTGAATGAATATTGTAAACATTTCTCTCTCTTTCACTGTCTTTGTTTCACGGGTTTTTAAAAGTAATTGATTTTTATAATGGGGTTCAGCTGCTTTTCACTCCTGTGTTTATGCCGCTTTACACCCACTTGACTCACTTACAGAGAGATATCAATACATAGGTTTTAAGATTCTTACTAGTCAGATATATTCTTGGGCGGTGAAGAGGGGGTGTTGAGTCCAGTTCACTGAGCAAGGAGTAGGTCTTGTCTATTACATATTGTGTTTATGGAACGGTATCTGAGCTAATTTGAAACCCTTGTTTTATGCATCACCCCACCTCACCTTTCCCGTTAAGCAGCCATAGTACGTTTTCTAAACGTGTGACTCTGTTCTGTTTTGTAATTCAGTTCAAGGGTAGCGGTTTTTACATTCCCTCTATAAGTGATATCTTATGATCAGTGTCTTTTTCTGTGTGACTTATTTCACTTAGAATCGTCATACCTAAATCCACTCATCATGCTGCTACTAGCCTTATGACATTGATTTCATGGCTGAGTGATATTCCATTGTATATAAGGACCACAACTTCGTTATCCATTCTTCTCTTTCCTGGGATATTTAAGGTGTAACGAAGTGGAGGTTCTTGTCAACAGAGTAGCCCAAAACTTTGGGGTGCCTGTGTCTTGCTGATTTTTAGTTTTCCCAATGTATACTCCCATGAGTGGAAGTGCCCTATGCTCTCTAAGCTGTGTTTTTTAGATGTTTCAGGACACACCGTACACTTCTCCAGAGTGGCTGTTGGCAATTTACATCCCGCCCATCAGCGTAGCAAGTCTCCCATTTCTCCATGGCCTGTCCTGCATTTCTGGTTTTGACACTTTATTCAGCATGGCCCTTTTGACCGATGGGAAGCGAGGCTTCTTTGTAGCGCTGATTTGCCTTTCCAGGTTGCTTGGTTGGCCAAAAAGGGCGTATGCGTTTTTTCCTGAATATATTCAGGAAAAAACGCATACGCCCTTTTTGGCCAAGGTCATGATTGTCGAGGTTTTGCAGCTTTTCCTGTGCTTTAAAGACGATTCGAATCTACCTCCTGAAATCTGTTTCCTGCAATTCTGCCTTGCTTGCAAATCCTCTTCGTTGCCTTCCCTCAATATATTTGTGGACGAGAGTTATCATTTCTAACTCTGCAGGTTTGTGAATTGCAGTGCCCTTGAGCTCCATTTTTCAACTCGCTATCTTGGGAGCTGGCCGCAAAACGCTGGATTGCTTCAGGCTCTATTCTGGCTCCGGGAGTCAGGCTGAGCCTGTGGTTAATTCTTCTTCCTGATGGGAAAATAGAGTGACCTGTGCCTGTTCCAACGCCTAGAGCTAGTCTCTCATTGGCTCCCCCTCTTCCCGTTCATCCTCAGGACAAATTGCAACCTGTACGGAACAGGAGGTTAAAGGTGCTGATTCTCCAAGGAGGGAGATTGCTAGTAAAGCGGCTGGAATGGCGAACCGAAGCACAAGGAGATGAGAAATGAGGTGCGTTTTAGAAACCTTTCCCGATCACACGGTGTACCATCTTCTGGGTTTCTCATGCATGTTTTCGATGTAGGAAGATGCCCTTGAAACTGGAGATTTGGGAGCCATGGGATGGGTACCACGCCGTATTACTTTAAAGGGTCTGCGTTAGCTCACCCAACCTCCCCAAACTTCTTAGCCCCAAGAGTGTCCACCCTTATGTCTCAATCAGCTGTGGGTCTAGATATGGTCAATCCAGGTGGCATCACAGCCCCTGAATGAATATTGTAAACATTTCTCTCTCTTTCACTGTCTTTGTTTCACGGGTTTTTAAAAGTAATTGATTTTTATAATGGGGTTTAGCTGCTTTTCACTCCTGTGTTTATGCCGCTTTACACCCACTTGACTCACTTACAGAGAGATATCAATACATAGGTTTTAAGATTCTTACTAGTCAGATATATTCTTGGGTGGTGAAGAGGGGGTGTTGAGTCCAGTTCACTGAGCAAGGAGTAGGTCTTGTCTATTACATATTGTGTTTATGGAACGGTATCTGAGCTAATTTGAAACCCTTGTTTTATGCATCACCCCACCTCACCTTTCCCGTTAAGCAGCCATAGTACGTTTTCTAAACGTGTGACTCTGTTCTGTTTTGTAATTCAGTTCAAGGGTAGCGGTTTTTACATTCCCTCTATAAGTGATATCTTATGATCAGTGTCTTTTTCTGTGTGACTTATTTCACTTAGAATCGTCATACCTAAATCCACTCATCATGCTGCTACTAGCCTTATGACATTGATTTCATGGCTGAGTGATATTCCATTGTATATAAGGACCACAACTTCGTTATCCATTCTTCTCTTTCCTGGGATATTTAAGGTGTAACGAAGTGGAGGTTCTTGTCAACAGAGTAGCCCAAAACTTTGGGGTGCCTGTGTCTTGCTGATTTTTAGTTTTCCCAATGTATACGCCCATGAGTGGAAGTGCCCTATGCTCTCTAAGCTGTGTTTTTTAGATGTTTCAGGACACACCGTACACTTCTCCAGAGTGGCTGTTGGCAATTTACATCCCGCCCATCAGCGTAGCAAGTCTCCCATTTTTCCATGGCCTGTCCTGCATTTCTGGTTTTGACACTTTATTCAGCATGGCCCTTTTGACCGATGGGAAGCGAGGCTTCTTTGTAGCGCTGATTTGCCTTTCCAGGTTGCTTGGTTGGCCAAAAAGGGCGTATGCGTTTTTTCCTGAATATATTCAGGAAAAAACGCATACGCCCTTTTTGGCCAAGGTCATGATTGTCGAGGTTTTGCAGCTTTTCCTGTGCTTTAAAGACGATTCGAATCTACCTCCTGAAATCTGTTTCCTGCAATTCTGCCTTGCTTGCAAATCCTCTTCGTTGCCTTCCCTCAATATATTTGTGGACGAGAGTTATCATTTCTAACTCTGCAGGTTTGTGAATTGCAGTGCCCTTGAGCTCCATTTTTCAACTCGCTATCTTGGGAGCTGGCCGCAAAACGCTGGATTGCTTCAGGCTCTATTCTGGCTCCGGGAGTCAGGCTGAGCCTGTGGTTAATTCTTCTTCCTGATGGGAAAATAGAGTGACCTGTGCCTGTTCCAACGCCTAGAGCTAGTCTCTCATTGGCTCCCCCTCTTCCCGTTCATCCTCAGGACAAATTGCAACCTGTACGGAACAGGAGGTTAAAGGTGCTGATTCTCCAAAGAGGGAGATTGCTAGTAAAGCGGCTGGAATGGCGAACCGAAGCACAAGGAGATGAGAAATGAGGTGCGTTTTAGAAACCTTTCCCGATCACACGGTGTACCATCTTCTGGGTTTCTCATGCATGTTTTCGATGTAGGAAGATGCCCTTGAAACTGGAGATTTGGGAGCCATGGGATGGGTACCACGCCGTATTACTTTAAAGGGTCTGCGTTAGCTCACCCAACCTCACCAAACCTCTCAGCCCCAAGAGTGTCCACCCTTATGTCTCAATCAGCTGTGGGTCTAGATATGGTCAATCCAGGTGGCAGCACAGCCTCTGAACGAATTTTGTAAGCATTTCTCTCTCTTTCACTGTCTTTGTTTCACGGGTTTTTAAAGGTAATTGATTTTTATAATGGGGTTTAGCTGCTTTGCACTGCTGTGTTTATGCCGCTTTACACCCACTAGACTCACTTACAGATAGATATCAATACATAGGTTTTAAGATTCTTACTAATCAGATATATTCCTGGGCGGTGAATAGGGGGTGTTGAGTCCAGTTCACTGAGCAAGGAGTAGGTCTTGTCTATTACATATTGGGTTTATGGAACGGTATCTGAGCTAATTTGAAACCCTTGTTTTATGCATCACCCCACCTCACCTTTCCCGTTAAGCAGCCATAGTGTGTTTTCTAAACGTGCGACTCTGTTCTGTTTTGCAATTCAGTTCAAGGGTAGCGGTTTTTACATTCCCTCTATAAGTGATATCTTATGATAAGTGTCTTTTTCTGTGTGACTTATTTCACTTAGAATCGTCGTACCTAAATCCACTCATCATGCTGCTCCTAGCCTTATGACGTTGATTTCATGGCTGAGTGATATTCCATTGTACATAAGGACCACAACTTCTTTATCCATTCTTCCCTTTCCTGGGATATTTCAGGTGTAACGAAGTGGAGGTTCTTGTCATCAGAGCAGCCCTAAACTTTGGGGTGCCTGTGTCTTGCTGATTTTTAGTTTTCCCAATTTATACGCCCATGAGTGGAAGTGCCCTATGCTCTCTAAGCTGAGTGTTTTAGATGTTTCAGGACACACCGTACACTTCTCCAGAGTGGCTGTTGGCAATTTACAGCCCGCCCATCAGCGTAGCAAGGCTCCCATTTCTCCATGGCCTGTCCTGCATTTCTGGTTTTGACACTTTATTCAGCATGGCCCTTTTGACCGATGGGAAGCGAGACTTCTTTGTAGCGCTGATTTGCCTTTCCAGGTTGCTTGGTTGGCCAAAAAGGGCGTAGGCGTTTTTTCCTGAATATATTCAGGAAAAAACGCCTACGCCCTTTTTAGCCAAGGGCATCATTGTCGAGGTTTTGCTGCTTTTCCTGTGCTTTAAAGGCGATTCGAATCTACCTCCTGAAATCTGTTTCCTGCAATTCTGCCTTGCTTTCAAATCCTCTTCGTTGCCTTCCCTCCATATATTTGTGGACGAGAGTTATCATTTCTAACCCTGCAGGTTTGTGAATTGCAGTGCCCCTGAGCTCCATTTTTCAACTCGCTTTCTTGGGAGCTGGCCGCAAAAGCGCAGGATTGCTTCAGGCCCTATTCTGGCTGCGGGCGGCAGGCTGAGCCGGTGGTTGATCCTTCTTCCTGATGGGAAAATAGAGTGACCTGTGCCTGTCCCAACACCTAGAGCTAGTCTCTCATTGGTTCCCCCTCTTCCCGTTCATCCTCAGGACAAATTGCAACCTGTACGGAACAGGAGGTTAAAGGTGCTGATTCTCCAAGGAGGGACATTGCTAGTAAAGCGGCTGGAATGGTGAACCGGAGCACAAGGAGACGAGAAATGAGGTGCATTTTAGAAACCTTTCCCAATCACACGGTGTACCATCTTCTGGGTTTCTCATGCATGTTTTTGATGTAGGAACATGCCCTTGAACCTGGAGATTTGGGACCCATGGGATGGGTGCCACGCCGTATTAATTTAAAGGGTCTGCGTTAGCTCACCCAACCTCACCAAACTTCTCAGCCCCAAGAGTGTCCACCCTTATGTTTCAGTCATCTGTGGGTCTAGATATGGTCAATCCAGCTGGCATCGCAGCCCCTGAACGAATTTTGTAAGCATTTCTCTCTCTTTCACTGTCTTTGTTTCACGGGTTTTTAAAAGTAAATGATTTTTATAATGGGGTTTAGCTGCTTTGCAGTGCTGTGTTTGTGCCGCTTTACACCCACTTCACTCACTTACAGAGAGATATCAATACATAGGTTTTAAGATTCTTACTAGTCAGATATATTCTTGGGGGGTGAATAGGGGGTATTGAGTCCAGTTCACTGAGCAAGGAGTAGGTCTTGTCTATTACATATTGGGTTTATGGAACGGTATCTGAGCTAATTTGAAACCCTTGTTTTCTGCATCACCCCACCTCACCTTTCCCGTTAAGCAGCCATAGTGTGTTTTCTAAACGTGCGACTCTGTTCTGTTTTGTAATTCAGTTCAAGGGTAGCGGTTTTTACATTCCCTCTATAAGTGATATCTTATGATAAGTGTCTTTTTCTGTGTGACTTATTTCACTTAGAATCGTCGTACCTAAATCCACTCATCATGCGGCTCCTAGCCTTATGACGTTGATTTCATGGCTGAGTGATATTCCATTGTACATAAGAACCACAACTTCTTTATCCATTCTTCTCTTTCCTGGGATATTTAAGGTGTACCGAAGTGGAGGTTCTTGTCAACAGAGCAGCCCTAAACTTTGGGGTGCCTGTGTCTTGCTGATTTTTAGTTTTCCCAATTTATACGCCCATGAGTGGAAGTGCCCTATGCTCTCTAAGCTGAGTTTTTTAGATGTTTCAGGACACACCGTACACTTCTCCAGAGTGGCTGTTGGCAAATTACAGCCCGCCCATCAGCGTAGCAAGGCTCCCATTTCTCCATGGCCTTTCCTGCATTTCTGGTTTTGACACTTTATTCAGCATGGCCCTTTTGACCGATGGGAAGCGAGACTTCTTTGTAGCGCTGATTGGCCTTTCCAGGTTGCTTGGTTGGCCAAAAAGGGCGTATGCGTTTTTTCCTGAATATATTCAGGAAAAAACGCATACGCCCTTTTTGGCCAAGGGCATCATTGTCCAGGTTTTGCCGCTTCTCCTGTGCTTTAAAGGCGATTCGAATCTACCTCCTGAAATCTGTTTCCTGCAATTCTGCCTTGCTTTCAAATCCTCTTCGTAGCCTTCCCTCCATATATTTGTGGACGAGAGTTATCATTTCTAACTCTGCAGGTTTGTGAATTGCAGTGCCCCTGAGCTCCATTTTTCAACTCGCTTTCTTGGGAGCTGGCCGCAAAAGCGCAGGATTGCTTCAGGCCCTATTCTGGCTCCAGACGGCAGGCTGAACCTGTGGTTCATTCTTCTTCCTAATGGGAAAATAGAGTGACCTGTGCCTGTCCCAAAACCTAGAGCTAGTCTCTCATTGGTTCCCCCTCTTCCCGTTCATCCTCAGGACAAATTGCAACCTGTACGGAACAGGAGGTTAAAGGTGCTGATTCTCCAAGGAGGGACATTGCTAGTAAAGCGGCTGGAATGGCGAACCGGAGCACAAGGAGATGAGAAATGAGGTGCGTTTTAGAAACCTTTCCCGATCACACGGTGTACCATCTTCTGAGTTTCTCATGCATGTTTTCGATGTAGGAAGATGCCCTTGAACCTGGAGATTTGGGACCCATGGGATGGGTACCACGCCGTATTACTTTAAAGGGTCTGCGTTAGCTCACCCAACCTCACCAAACTTCTCAGTCCCAAGAGTGTCCACCCTTATGTTTCAGTCATCTGTGGGTCTAGATATGGTCAATCCAGGTGGCATCGCAGCCCCTGAACGAATTTTGTAAGCATTTCTCTCTCTTTCACTGTCTTTGTTTCACGGGTTTTTAAAAGTAAATGATTTTTATAATGGGGTTTAGCTGCTTTGCAGTGCTGTGTTTGTGCCGCGTTACACCCACTTGACTCACTTACAGAGAGATAGCAATACATAGGTTTTAAGATTCTTACTAGTCAGATATATTCATGGGCGGTGAATAGGGGGCGTTGAGTCCAGTTCACTGAGCAAGGAGTAGGTCTTGTCTATTACATATTGGGTTTATGGAACGGTATCTGAGCTAATTTGAAACCCTTGTTTTATGCATCACCCCACCTCACCTTTCCCGTTAAGCAGCCATAGTGTGTTTTCTAAACGTGCGACTCTGTTCTGTTTTGTAATTCAGTTCAAGGGTAGCGGTTTTTACATTCCCTCTATAAGTGATATCTTATGATAAGTGTCTTTTTCTGTATGACTTATTTCACTTAGAATCGTCGTACCTAAATCCACTCATCATGCTGCTCCTAGCCTTATGACGTTGTTTTCATGGCTGAGTGATATTCCATTGTACATAAGGACCACAACTTCTTTATCCATTCTTCTCTTTCCTGGGATGTTTAAGGTGTAACGAAGTGGAGGTTCTTGTGAACAGAGCAGCCCTAAACTTTGGGGTGCCTGTGTCTTGCTGATTTTTAATTTTCCCAATTTATACGCCCATGAGTGGAAGTGCCCTATGCTCTCTAAGCTGAGTTTTTTAGATGTTTCAGGACACACCGTACACTTCTCCAGAGTGGCTGTTGGCAATTTACAGCCCGCCCATCAGCGTAGCAAGGCTCCCATTTCTCCATGGCCTGTCCTGCATTTCTGGTTTTGACACTTTATTCAGCATGGCCCTTTTGACCGATGGGAAGCGAGACTTCTTTGTAGCGCTGATTGGCCTTTCCAGGTTGCTTGGTTGGCCAAAAAGGGCGTATGCGTTTTTTCCTAAATATATTCAGGAAAAAACGCATACGCCGTTTTTGGCCAAGGGCATCATTGTCGAGGTTTTGCCGCTTTTCCTGTGCTTTAAAGGCGATTCGAATCTACCTCCTGAAATCTGTTTCCTGCAATTCTGCCTTGCTTTCAAATCCTCTTCGTAGCCTTCCCTCCATATATTTGTGGACGAGAGTTATCATTTCTAACTCTGCAGGTTTGTGAATTGCAGGGCCCCTGAGCTCCATTTTTCAACTCGCTTTCTTGGGAGCTGGCCGCAAAAGCGCAGGATTGCTTCAGGCCCTATTCTGGCTCCGGGCGGCAGGCTGAGCCTGTGGTTGATTCTTCTTCCTGATGGGAAAATAGAGTGACCTGTGCCTGTCCCAACACCTAGAGCTAGTCTCTCATTGGTTCTCCCTCCTCCCGTTCATCCTCAGGACAAATTGCAACCTGTACGGAACAGGAGGTTAAAGGTGCTGATTCTCCAAGGAGGGAGATTGCTAGTAAAGTGGCTGGAATGGCGAACCGGAGCACAAGGAGATGAGAAATGAGGTGCGTTTTAGAAAACTTTCCCGATCACACGGTGTACCATCTTCTGGGTTTCTCATGCATGTTTTCGATGTAGGAAGATGCCCTTGAACCTGGAGATTTGGGACCCATGGGATGGGTACCACGCCGTATTACTTTAAAGGGTCTGCGTTAGCTCACCCAACCTCAGCAAACCTCTCAGCCCCAAGAGTCTCCACCCTTATGTCTCAATCAGCTGTGGGTCTAGATATGGTCAATCCAGATGGCATCGCAACCCCTGAACGAATTTTGTAAGAATTTCTCTCTCTTTCACTGTATTTGTTTCACCGGGTTTTAAAAGTAATTGATTTTTATAATGGGGTTTAGCTGCTTTGCACTGCTGTGTTTATGCCGCTTTACACCCACTTGACTCACTTACAGAGAGATAGCAATACATAGGTTTTAAGATTCTTACTAGTCAGATATATTCTTGGGCGGTGAATAGGGGGCGTTGAGTCCAGTTCACTGAGCAAGGAGTAGGTCTTGTCTATTACATATTGGGTTTATGGAACGGTATCTGAGCTAATTTGAAACCCTTGTTTTATGCATCACCCCACCTCACCTTTCCCATTAAGCATCCATAGTGTGTTTTCTAAACGTGCGGCTCTGTTCTGTTTTGTAATTCAGTTCAAGGGTAGCGGTTTCTACATTCCCTCTATAAGTGATATCTTATGATAAGTGTCTTTTTCTGTGTGACTTATTTCACTTAGAATCGTCGTACCTAAATCCACTCATCATGCTGCTCCTAGCCTTATGAGTTTGATTTCATGGCTGAGTGATATTCCATTGTACATAAGGACCACAACTTCTTTATCCATTCTTCTCTTTCCTGGGATGTTTCAGGTGTAACGAAGTAGAGGTTCTTGTCAACAGAGCAGCCCTAAACTTTGGGGTGCCTGTGTCTTGCTGATTTTTAGTTTTCCCAATTTATACGCCCATGAGTGGAAGTGCCCTATGCTCTCTAAGCTGAGTTTTTTAGATGTTTCAGGACACACCGTACACTTCTCCAGAGTGGCTGTTGGCAATTTACAGCCCGCCCATCAGCGTAGCAAGGCTCCCATTTCTCCATGGCCTGTCCTGCATTTCTGGTTTTGACACTTTATTCAGCATGGCCCTTTTGACCGATGGGAAGCGAGACTTCTTTGTAGCGCTGATTGGCCTTTCCAGGTTGCTTGGTTGGCCAAAAAGGGCGTATGCGTTTTTTCCTAAATATATTCAGGAAAAAACGCATACGCCGTTTTTGGCCAAGGGCATCATTGTCGAGGTTTTGCCGCTTTTCCTGTGCTTTAAAGGCGATTCGAATCTACCTCCTGAAATCTGTTTCCTGCAATTCTGCCTTGCTTTCAAATCCTCTTCGTAGCCTTCCCTCCATATATTTGTGGACGAGAGTTATCATTTCTAACTCTGCAGGTTTGTGAATTGCAGGGCCCCTGAGCTCCATTTTTCAACTCGCTTTCTTGGGAGCTGGCCGCAAAAGCGCAGGATTGCTTCAGGCCCTATTCTGGCTCCGGGCGGCAGGCTGAGCCTGTGGTTGATTCTTCTTCCTGATGGGAAAATAGAGTGACCTGTGCCTGTCCCAACACCTAGAGCTAGTCTCTCATTGGTTCTCCCTCCTCCCGTTCATCCTCAGGACAAATTGCAACCTGTACGGAACAGGAGGTTAAAGGTGCTGATTCTCCAAGGAGGGAGATTGCTAGTAAAGTGGCTGGAATGGCGAACCGGAGCACAAGGAGATGAGAAATGAGGTGCGTTTTAGAAAACTTTCCCGATCACACGGTGTACCATCTTCTGGGTTTCTCATGCATGTTTTCGATGTAGGAAGATGCCCTTGAACCTGGAGATTTGGGACCCATGGGATGGGTACCACGCCGTATTACTTTAAAGGGTCTGCGTTAGCTCACCCAACCTCAGCAAACCTCTCAGCCCCAAGAGTCTCCACCCTTATGTCTCAATCAGCTGTGGGTCTAGATATGGTCAATCCAGATGGCATCGCAACCCCTGAACGAATTTTGTAAGAATTTCTCTCTCTTTCACTGTATTTGTTTCACCGGGTTTTAAAAGTAATTGATTTTTATAATGGGGTTTAGCTGCTTTGCACTGCTGTGTTTATGCCGCTTTACACCCACTTGACTCACTTACAGAGAGATAGCAATACATAGGTTTTAAGATTCTTACTAGTCAGATATATTCTTGGGCGGTGAATAGGGGGCGTTGAGTCCAGTTCACTGAGCAAGGAGTAGGTCTTGTCTATTACATATTGGGTTTATGGAACGGTATCTGAGCTAATTTGAAACCCTTGTTTTATGCATCACCCCACCTCACCTTTCCCATTAAGCATCCATAGTGTGTTTTCTAAACGTGCGGCTCTGTTCTGTTTTGTAATTCAGTTCAAGGGTAGCGGTTTCTACATTCCCTCTATAAGTGATATCTTATGATAAGTGTCTTTTTCTGTGTGACTTATTTCACTTAGAATCGTCGTACCTAAATCCACTCATCATGCTGCTCCTAGCCTTATGAGTTTGATTTCATGGCTGAGTGATATTCCATTGTACATAAGGACCACAACTTCTTTATCCATTCTTCTCTTTCCTGGGATGTTTCAGGTGTAACGAAGTAGAGGTTCTTGTCAACAGAGCAGCCCTAAACTTTGGGGTGCCTGTGTCTTGCTGATTTTTAGTTTTCCCAATTTATACGCCCATGAGTGGAAGTGCCCTATGCTCTCTAAGCTGAGTTTTTTAGATGTTTCAGGACACACCGTACACTTCTCCAGAGTGGCTGTTGGCAATTTACAGCCCGCCCATCAGCGTAGCAAGGCTCCCATTTCTCCATGGCCTGTCCTGCATTTCTGGTTTTGACACTTTATTCAGCATGGCCCTTTTGACCGATGGGAAGCGAGACTTCTTTGTAGCGCTGATTGGCCTTTCCAGGTTGCTTGGTTGGCCAAAAAGGGCGTATGCGTTTTTTCCTAAATATATTCAGGAAAAAACGCATACGCCGTTTTTGGCCAAGGGCATCATTGTCGAGGTTTTGCCGCTTTTCCTGTGCTTTAAAGGCGATTCGAATCTACCTCCTGAAATCTGTTTCCTGCAATTCTGCCTTGCTTTCAAATCCTCTTCGTAGCCTTCCCTCCATATATTTGTGGACGAGAGTTATCATTTCTAACTCTGCAGGTTTGTGAATTGCAGGGCCCCTGAGCTCCATTTTTCAACTCGCTTTCTTGGGAGCTGGCCGCAAAAGCGCAGGATTGCTTCAGGCCCTATTCTGGCTCCGGGCGGCAGGCTGAGCCTGTGGTTGATTCTTCTTCCTGATGGGAAAATAGAGTGACCTGTGCCTGTCCCAACACCTAGAGCTAGTCTCTCATTGGTTCTCCCTCCTCCCGTTCATCCTCAGGACAAATTGCAACCTGTACGGAACAGGAGGTTAAAGGTGCTGATTCTCCAAGGAGGGAGATTGCTAGTAAAGTGGCTGGAATGGCGAACCGGAGCACAAGGAGATGAGAAATGAGGTGCGTTTTAGAAAACTTTCCCGATCACACGGTGTACCATCTTCTGGGTTTCTCATGCATGTTTTCGATGTAGGAAGATGCCCTTGAACCTGGAGATTTGGGACCCATGGGATGGGTACCACGCCGTATTACTTTAAAGGGTCTGCGTTAGCTCACCCAACCTCAGCAAACCTCTCAGCCCCAAGAGTCTCCACCCTTATGTCTCAATCAGCTGTGGGTCTAGATATGGTCAATCCAGATGGCATCGCAACCCCTGAACGAATTTTGTAAGAATTTCTCTCTCTTTCACTGTATTTGTTTCACCGGGTTTTAAAAGTAATTGATTTTTATAATGGGGTTTAGCTGCTTTGCACTGCTGTGTTTATGCCGCTTTACACCCACTTGACTCACTTACAGAGAGATAGCAATACATAGGTTTTAAGATTCTTACTAGTCAGATATATTCTTGGGCGGTGAATAGGGGGCGTTGAGTCCAGTTCACTGAGCAAGGAGTAGGTCTTGTCTATTACATATTGGGTTTATGGAACGGTATCTGAGCTAATTTGAAACCCTTGTTTTATGCATCACCCCACCTCACCTTTCCCATTAAGCATCCATAGTGTGTTTTCTAAACGTGCGGCTCTGTTCTGTTTTGTAATTCAGTTCAAGGGTAGCGGTTTCTACATTCCCTCTATAAGTGATATCTTATGATAAGTGTCTTTTTCTGTGTGACTTATTTCACTTAGAATCGTCGTACCTAAATCCACTCATCATGCTGCTCCTAGCCTTATGAGTTTGATTTAATGGCTGAGTGATATTCCATTGTACATAAGGACCACAACTTCTTTATCCATTCTTCTTTTTCCTGGGATGTTTCAGGTGTAACGAAGTAGAGGTTCTTGTCAACAGAGCAGCCCTAAACTTTGGGGTGCCTGTGTCTTGCTGATTTTTAGTTTTCCCAATTTATACGCCCATGAGTGGAAGTGCCCTATGCTCTCTAAGCTGAGTTTTTTAGATGTTTCAGGACACACCGTACACTTCTCCAGAGTGGCTGTTGGCCATTTACAGCCCGCCCATCAGCGTAGCAAGGCTCCCATTTCTGCATGGCCTGTCCTGCATTTCTGGTTTTGACACTTTATTCAGCATGGCCCTTTTGACCGATGGGAAGCGAGACTTCTTTGTAGCGCTGATTTGCCTTTCCAGGTTGCTTGGTTGGCCAAAAAGGGCGTATGCGTTTTTCCTGAATATATTCAGGAAAAAACGCATACGCCCTTTTTGGCCAAGGGCATCATTGTCGAGGTTTTGCTGCTTTTCCTGTGCTTTAAAGGCGATTCGAATCTACCTCCTGAAATCTGTTTCCTGCAATTCTGCCTTGCTTTCAAATCCTCTTCGTAGCCTTCCCTCCATATATTTGTGGACGAGAGTTATCATTTCTAACTCTGCAGGTTTGTGAATTGCAGTGCCCCTGAGCTCCATTTTTCAACTCGCTTTTTTGGGAGCTGGCCGCAAAAGCGCAGGATTGCTTCAGGCCCTATTCTGGCTCCAGGCGGCAGGCTGAACCTGTGGTTCATTCTTCTTCCTGATGGGAAAATAGAGTGACCTGTGCCTGTCCCAACACCTAGAGCTAGTCTCTCATTGGTTCCCCCTCTTCCCGTTCATCCTCAGGACAAATTGCAACCTGTACGGAACAGGAGGTTAAAGGTGCTGATTCTCCAAGGAGGGAGATTGCTAGTAAAGCGGCTGGAATGGCGAACCGGAGCACAAGGAGATGAGAAATGAGGTGCGTTTTAGAAACCTTTCCCGGTCACCCGGTGTACCATCTTCTGGGTTTCTCGTGCATGTTTTCGATGTAGGAAGATGCCCTTGAACCTGGAGACTCGGGACCCATGGGATGGGTACCACGCCGTATTACTTTAAAGGGTCTGCGTTAGCTCACCCAACCTCACCAAACCTCTCAGCCCCAAGAGTGTCCACCCTTATGTCTCAATCAGCTGTGGGTCTAGATATGGTCAATCCAGGTGGCATCGCAGCCCCTGAACGAATTTTGTAAGAATTTCTCTCTCTTTCACTGTCTTTGTTTCTCGGGTTTTTAAAAGTAATTGATTTTTATAATGGGGTTTAGCTGCTTTTCAATGCTGTGTTTATGCCGCTTTACACCCACTTGACTCACTTACAGAGAGATATCAATACATAGGTTTTAAGATTCTTACTAGTCAGATATATTCTTGGGCGGTGAATAGGGGGCGTTGAGTCCAGTTCACTGAGCAAGGAGTAGTTCTTGTCTATTACATACTGGTTTTATGGAACGGTATCGGAGCTAATTTGAAAACCTTGTTTTATGCATCACCCCACCTCACCTTTCCCGTTAAGCAGCCATAGTGTGTTTTCTAAACGTGTGACTCTGTTCTGTTTTGTAATTCAGTTCAAGGGTAGCGGTTTTTACATTCCCTCTATAAGTGATATCTTATGATAAGTGTCTTTTTCTGTGTGACTTATTTCACTTAGAATCGTCGTACCTAAATCCACTCATCATGCTGCTCCTAGCCTTATGACGTTGATTTCATGGCTGAGTTATATTCCATTGTACATAAGGACCACAACTTCTTTATCCATTTTTCTCTTTCCTGGGATGTTTCAGGTGTAACGAAGTGGAGGTTCTTTTCAACGGAGCAGCCCTAAACTTTGGGCTGTCTGTGTCTTGCTGATTTTTAGTTTTCCCAATTTATCCGCCCATGAGTGGAAGTGCCCTATGCTCTCTAAGCTGAGTTTTTTAGATGTTTCAGGACACACCGTACACTTCTCCAGAGTGGCTTTTGGCCATTTACAGCCCGCCCATCAGCGTAGCAAGGCTCCCATTTCTCCATGGCCTGTCCTGCATTTCTGGTTTTGACACTTTATTCAGCATGGCCCTTTTGACCGATGGGAAGCGAGGCTTCTTTGTAGCGCTGATTTGCCTTTCCAGGTTGCTTGGTTGGCCAAAAAGGGCGTATGCGTTTTTTCCTGAATATATTCAGGAAAAAACGCATACGCCCTTTTTGGCCAAGGTCACGATTGTCGAGGTTTTGCAGCTTTTCCTGTGCTTTAAAGACGATTCGAATCTACCTCCTGAAATCTGTTTCCTGCAATTCTGCCTTGCTTTCAAATCCTCTTCGTTGCCTTCCCTCAATATATTCGTGGACGAGAGTTATCATTTCTAACTCTGCAGGTCTGTGAATTGCACTGTCCCTGAGCTCCATTTTTCAACTCGCTTTCTTGGGAGCTGGCCGCAAAAGCGCAGGATTGCTTCAGGCCCTATTCTGGCTCCGGACGGCAGGCTGAGCCTGTGGTTAATTCTTCTTCCTGATGGGAAAATAGAGTGACCTGTGCCTGTTCCAACACCTAGAGCTAGTCTCTCATTGGCTCCCCCTCTTCCCGTTCATCCTCAGGACAAATTGCAACCTGTACGGAACAGGAGGTTAAAGGTGCTGATTCTCCAAGGAGGGAGATTGCTAGTTAAGCGGCTGCAATGGCGAACCGGAGCACAAGGAGATGAGAAATGAGGTGCGTTTTAGAAAACTTTCCCGATCACACGGTGTACCATCTTCTGTGTTTCTTATGAATGTTTTCGATGTAGGAAGATGCCCTTGAACCTGGAGATTTGGGACCCATGGGATGGGTACCACGCCGTATTACTTTAAAGGGTCTGCGTTAGCTCACCCAACCTCCCCAAACCTCTCAGCCCCAAGAGTGTCCACCCTTATGTCTCAATCAGCTGTAGGTCTAGATATGGTCAATCCAGGTGGCATCACAGCCCCTGAACGAATTCTGTAAGCATTTCTCTATCTTTCACTGTCTTTGTTTCACGGGTTTTTAAAAGTAATTGATTTTTAGAATGGGGTTTAGCTGCTTTTCACTGCTGTGTTTATGCCGCTTTACACCCACTAGACTCACTTACAGAGAGATATCAATACATAGGTTTTAAGATTCTTACTAGTCAGATATATTCATGGGCGGTGAATAGGGGGTGTTGAGTCCAGTTCACTGAGCAAGGAGTAGGTCTTGTCTATTACATATTGGGTTTATCGAACGGTATCTGAGCTAATTTGAAACCCTTGTTTTATGCATCACCCCACCTCACCTTTCCCGTTAAGCAGCCATAGTGTGTTTTCTAAACGTGTGACTGTGTTCTGTTTTGTAATTCAGTTCAAGGGTAGCGTTTTTTACATTCCCTCTATAAGTGATATCTTATGATAAGTGTCTTTTTCTGTGTGACTTATTTCACTTAGAATCGTCGTACCTAAATCCACTCATCAAGCTGCTACTAGCCTTATGACGTTGATTTCATGGCTGAGTGATATTCCATTGTACATAAGAACCACAACTTCTTTATCCATTCTTCTCTTTCCTGGGATATTTAAGGTGTAACGAAGTGGAGGTTCTTGTCAACAGAGCAGCCCTAAGTTTTGGGGTGCCCGTGTCTTGCTGATTTTTAGTTTTCTCAATTTATACGCCCATGAGTGGAAGTGCCCTATGCTCTTTAAGCTGAGTTTTTTAGATGTTTCAGGACACACCGTACACTTCTCCAGAGTGGCTGTTGGCAATTTACAGCCCGCCCATCAGCGTAGCGAGACTCCCATTTCTCCATGGCCTGTCCTGCATTTCTGGTTTTGACACTTTATTCAGCATGGCCCTTTTGACCGATGGGAAGCGAGACTTCTTTGTAGCGCTGATTTGCCTTTCCAGGTTGCTTGGTTGGCCAAAAAGGGCGTATGCGTTTTTTCCTGAATATATTCAGGAAAAAACGCATACGCCCTTTTTGGCAAGGGGCATCATAGTCGAGGTTTTGCCGCTTTTCCTGTGGTTTAAAGACGTTTCGAATCTACCTCCTGAAATCTGTTTCCTGCAATTCTGCCTTGCTTTCAAATCCTCTTCGTTGCCTTCCCTCAATCTATTTGTGGACGAGAGTTATCATTTCTAACTCTGCAGGTTTGTGAATTGCAGTGCCCCTGAGCTCCATTTTTCAACTCGCTTTCTGGGGAGCTGGCCGCAAAAGCGCAGCATTGCTTCAGGCCCTATTCTGGCTCCGGGCGGCAGGCTGAGCCTGCGGTTAATTCTTCTTCCTGATGGGAAAATAGAGTGACCTGTGCCTGTCTCAACACCTAGAGCTAGTCTCTCATTGGTTCCCCCTCTTCCCGTTCATCCTCAGGACAAATTGCAACCTGTACGGAACAGGAGGTTAAAGGTGCTGATTCTCCAAGGAGGGAGATTGCTAGTAAAGCGGCTGGAATGGCGAACCGGAGCACAAGGAGATGAGAAATGAGGTGCGTTTTAGAAACCTTTCCCGATCACACGGTGTACCATCTTCTGGGTTTCTCATGCATGTTTTCGATGTAGGAAGAGGCCCTTGAAACTGGAGATTTGGGAGCCATGGGATGGGTACCACGCCGTATTACTTTAAAGGGTCTGCGTTAGCTCACCCAACCTCCCCAAACTTCTTAGCCCGAAGAGTGTCCACCCTTATGTCTCAATCAGCTGTGGGTCTATATATGGTCAATCCAGGTGGCATCACAGCCCCTGAATGAATATTGTAAACATTTCTCTCTCTTTCACTGTCTTTGTTTCACGGGTTTTTAAAAGTAATTGATTTTTATAATGGGGTTTAGCTGCTTTTCACTGCTGTGTTTATGCCGCTTTACACCCACTAGACTCACTTACAGAGAGATATCAATACATAGGTTTTAAGATTCTTACTAGTCAGATATATTCTTGGGCGGTGAATAGGGGGTGTTGAGTCCAGTTCATTGAGCAAGGAGTAGGTCTTGTCTATTACATATTGGGTTTATGGAACGGTATCTGAGCTAATTTGAAACCCTTGTTTTATGCATCACCCCACCTCACTTTTCCCGTTAAGCAGCCATAGTGTGTTTTCTAAACGTGTGACTGTGTTCTGTTTTGTAATTCAGTTCAAGGGTAGCGTTTTTTACATTCCCTCTATAAGTGATATCTTATGATAAGTGTCTTTTTCTGTGTGACTTATTTCACTTAGAATCGTCGTACCTAAATCCACTCATTAAGCTGCTACTAGCCTTATGACGTCGATTTCATGGCTGAGTGATATTCCATTGTACATAAGAACCACAACTTCTTTATCCATTCTTCTCTTTCCTGGGATATTTAAGGTGTAACGAAGTGGAGGTTCTTGTCAACAGAGCAGCCCTAAGTTTTGGGGTGCCTGTGTCTTGCTGATTTTTAGTTTTCTCAATTTATACGCCCATGAGTGGAAGTGCCCTATGCTCTCTAAGCTGAGTTTTTTACATGTTTCAGGACACACCGTACACTTCTCCAGAGTGGCTGTTGGCAATTTACATCCCGCCCATCAGCGTAGCAAGTCTCCCATTTCTCCATGGCCTGTCCTGCATTTCTGGTTTTGACACTTTATTCAGCATGGCCCTTTTGACCGATGGGAAGCGAGGCTTCTTTGTAGCCCTGATTTGCCTTTCCAGGTTGCTTGGTTGGCCAAAAAGGGCGTATGCGTTTTTTCCTGAATATATTCAGGAAAAAACGCATACGCCCTTTTTGGCCAAGGGCATCATTGTCGAGTTTTGCCGCTTCTCCTGTGCTTTAAAGGCGATTCGAATCTGCCTCCTGAAATCTGTTTCCTGCAATTCTGCCTTGCTTTCAAATCCTCTTCGTTGTCTTCCCTCAATCTATTTGTGGACGAGAGTTATCATTTCTTACTCTGCAGGTTTGTGAATTGCAGTGCCCCTGAGCTCCATTTTTCAACTCGCTTTCTTGGGAGCTGGCCGCAAAAGCGCAGGATTGCTTCAGGCCCTATTCTGGCTCTGGGTGGCAGGCTGAGGCTGTGGTTAATTCTTCTTCCTGATGGGAAAATAGAGTGACCTGTGCCTGTCCCAACACCTAGAGCTAGTCTCTCATTGGCTCCCCCTCTTCCCGTTCATCCTCAGGACAAATTGCAACCTGTACGGAACAGGAGGTTAAAGGTGCTGCTTCTCCAAGGAGTTAGATTGCTAGTAAAGCGGCTGGAATGGCGAACCGGAGTACAAGGAGATGAGAAATGAGGTGTGTTTTAGAAACCTTTCCCCATCACACGGTGTACCATCTTCTGGGTTTTTTATGCATGTTTTCGATGTAGGGAGATGCCCTTGAACCTGGAGATTCGGGACCCATGGGATGGGTACCACGCCGTATTACTTTAAAGGGTCTGCGTTAGCTCACCCAACCTCCCCAAACCTCTTAGCGCCAAGAGTGTCCACCCTTATGTCTCAGTGAGCTGTGGGTCTAGATATGGTCAATCCAGGTGGCATCACAGCCTCTGAACGAATTTTGTAAGCATTTCTCTCTCTTTCACTGTCTTTGTTTCACGGATTTTTAAAAGTAATTGATTTTTATAATGGGGTTTAGCTGCTTTTCACTGCTGTGTTTATGCCGCTTTACACCCACTAGACTCACTTACAGAGAGATATCAATACATAGGTTTTAAGATTCTTACTAGTCAGATATATTCCTGGGCGGTGAATAGGGGGTGTTGAGTCCAGTTCACTGAGCAAGGAGTAGGTCTTGTCTATTACATATTGGGTTTATGGAACGGTATCTGAGCTAATTTGAAACCCTTGTTTTATGCATCACCCCACCTCACCTTTCCCGTTAAGCAGCCATAGTGTGTTTTCTAAACGTGCGACTCTGTTCTGTTTTGTAATTCAGTTGAAGGGTAGCGGTTTTTACATTCCCTCTATAAGTGATATCTTATGATAAGTGTCTTTTTCTGTGTGACCTATTTCACTTAGAATCGTCGTACCTAATTCCACTCATCATGCTGCTCCTAGCCTTATGACGTTGATTTCATGCCTGAGTGATATTCCATTGTACATAAGGACCACAACTTCTTTATCCATTCTTCTCTTTCCTGGGATATTTCAGGTGTAACGAAGTGGAGGTTCTTGTCAACGGAGCAGCCCTAAACTTTGGTGTGCCTGTGTCTTGCTGAGTTTTAATTTTCCCAATGTATACGCCCATGAGTGGAAGTGCCCTATGCTCTCTAAGCTGAGTTTTTTAGATGTTTCAGGACACACCGTACACTTCTCCAGAGTGGCTGTTGGCAATTTACAGCCCGCCCATCAGTGTAGCAAGGCTCCCATTTCTCCATGGCCTGTCCTGCATTTCTGGTTTTGACACATTATTCAGCATGGCCCTTTTGACCGATGGGAAGCGAGGCTTCTTTGTAGCGCTGATTTGCCTTTCCAGGTTGCTTGGTTGGCCAAAAAGGGCGTATGCGTTTTTTCCTGAATATATTCAGGAAAAAACGCATACGCCCTTTTTGGCCAAGGTCATGATTGTCGAGGTTTTGCAGCTTTTCCTGTTCTTTAAAGATGATTCGAATCTACCTCCTGAAATCTGTTTCCTGCAATTCTGCCTTGCTTTCAAATCCTCTTCGTTGCCTTCCCTCAATCTATTTGTGGACGAGAGTTATCATTTCTAACTCTGCAGGTTTGTGAATTGCAGTGCCCTTGAGCTCCATTTTTCAACTCGCTATCTTGGGAGCTGGCCGCAAAACGCTGGATTGCTTCAGGCTCTATTCTGGCTCCGGGAGTCAGGCTGAGCCTGTGGTTAATTCTTCTTCCTGATGGGAAAATAGAGTGACCTGTGCCTGTTCCAACGCCTAGAGCTAGTCTCTCATTGGCTCCCCCTCTTCCCGTTCATCCTCAGGACAAATTGCAACCTGTACGGAACAGGAGGTTAAAGGTGCTGATTCTCCAAGGAGGGAGATTGCTAGTAAAGCGGCTGGAATGGCGAACCGAAGCACAAGGAGATGAGAAATGAGGTGCGTTTTAGAAACCTTTCCCGATCACACGGTGTACCATCTTCTGGGTTTCTCATGCATGTTTTCGATGTAGGAAGATGCCCTTGAAACTGGAGATTTGGGACCCATGGGATGGGTACCACGCCGTATTACTTTAAAGGGTCTGCGTTAGCTCACCCAACCTCCCCAAACTTCTTAGCCCCAAGAGTGTCCACCCTTATGTCTCAATCAGCTGTGGGTCTAGATATGGTCAATCCAGGTGGCATCACAGCCCCTGAATGAATATTGTAAACATTTCTCTCTCTTTCACTGTCTTTGTTTCACGGGTTTTTAAAAGTAATTGATTTTTATAATGGGGTTCAGCTGCTTTTCACTCCTGTGTTTATGCCGCTTTACACCCACTTGACTCACTTACAGAGAGATATCAATACATAGGTTTTAAGATTCTTACTAGTCAGATATATTCTTGGGCGGTGAAGAGGGGGTGTTGAGTCCAGTTCACTGAGCAAGGAGTAGGTCTTGTCTATTACATATTGTGTTTATGGAACGGTATCTGAGCTAATTTGAAACCCTTGTTTTATGCATCACCCCACCTCACCTTTCCCGTTAAGCAGCCATAGTACGTTTTCTAAACGTGTGACTCTGTTCTGTTTTGTAATTCAGTTCAAGGGTAGCGGTTTTTACATTCCCTCTATAAGTGATATCTTATGATCAGTGTCTTTTTCTGTGTGACTTATTTCACTTAGAATCGTCATACCTAAATCCACTCATCATGCTGCTACTAGCCTTATGACATTGATTTCATGGCTGAGTGATATTCCATTGTATATAAGGACCACAACTTCGTTATCCATTCTTCTCTTTCCTGGGATATTTAAGGTGTAACGAAGTGGAGGTTCTTGTCAACAGAGTAGCCCAAAACTTTGGGGTGCCTGTGTCTTGCTGATTTTTAGTTTTCCCAATGTATACGCCCATGAGTGGAAGTGCCCTATGCTCTCTAAGCTGTGTTTTTTAGATGTTTCAGGACACACCGTACACTTCTCCAGAGTGGCTGTTGGCAATTTACATCCCGCCCATCAGCGTAGCAAGTCTCCCATTTCTCCATGGCCTGTCCTGCATTTCTGGTTTTGACACTTTATTCAGCATGGCCCTTTTGACCGATGGGAAGCGAGGCTTCTTTGTAGCGCTGATTTGCCTTTCCAGGTTGCTTGGTTGGCCAAAAAGGGCGTATGCGTTTTTTCCTGAATATATTCAGGAAAAAACGCATACGCCCTTTTTGGCCAAGGTCATGATTGTCGAGGTTTTGCAGCTTTTCCTGTGCTTTAAAGACGATTCGAATCTACCTCCTGAAATCTGTTTCCTGCAATTCTGCCTTGCTTGCAAATCCTCTTCGTTGCCTTCCCTCCAGATATTTGTGGACGAGAGTTATCATTTCTAACTCTGCAGGTTTGTGAATTGCAGTGCCCCTGAGCTCCATTTTTCAACTCGCTTTCTGGGGAGCTGGCCGCAAAAGCGCAGCATTGCTTCAGGCCCTATTCTGGCTCCGGGCGGCAGGCTGAGCCTGCGGTTAATTCTTCTTCCTGATGGGAAAATAGAGTGACCTGTGCCTGTCTCAACACCTAGAGCTAGTCTCTCATTGGTTCCCCCTCTTCCCGTTCATCCTGAGGACAAATTGCAACCTGTACGGAACAGGAGGTTAAAGGTGCTGATTCTCCAAGGAGGGAGATTGCTAGTAAAGCAGCTGGAATGGCGAACCGGAGCACAAGGAGATGAGAAATGAGGTGCGTTTTAGAAACCTTTCCCGATCACACGGTGTACCATCTTCTGGGTTTCTCATGCATGTTTTCGATGTAGGAAGATGCCCTTGAACCTGGAGATTTGGGACCCATGGGATGGGTACCACGCCGTATAACTTTACAGGGTCTGCCTTAGCTCACCCAACCTCACCACACCTCTCAGCCCCAAGAGTGTCCACCCTTATGTCTCAATGAGCTGTGGGTCTAGATATGGTCAATCCAGGTGGCATCGCAGCCCCTGAACGAATTTTGTAAGAATTTCTCTCTCTTTCACTGTCTTTGTTTCATGGGTTTTTAAAAGTAATTGATTTTTATAATGGGGTTTAGCTGCTTTTCACTGCTGTGTTTATGCCGCTTTACACCCACTAGACTCACTTACAGAGAGATATCAATACATAGGTTTTAAGATTCTTACTAGTCAGATATATTCCTGGGCGGTGAATAGGGGGTGTTGAGTCCAGTTCACTGAGCAAGGAGTAGGTCTTGTCTATTACATATTGGGTTTATGGAACGGTATCTGAGCTAATTTGAAACCCTTGTTTTATGCATCACCCCACCTCACCTTTCCCGTTAAGCAGCCATAGTGTGTTTTCTAAACGTGCGAGTCTGTTCTGTTTTGTAATTCAGTTCAAGGGTAGCGGTTTTTACATTCCCTCTATAAGTGATATCTTATGATAAGTGTCTTTTTCTGTGTGACTTATTTCACTTAGAATCGTCGTACCTAAATCCACTCATCAAGCTTCTACTAGCCTTATGACGTTGATTTGATGGCTGAGTGATATTCCATTGTACATAAGAACCACAACTTCTTTATCCATTCTTCTCTTTCCTGGGATATTTAAGGTGTAACGAAGTGGAAGTTCTTGTCAACAGAGCAGCCCTAAGCTTTGGGGTGCCTGTGTCTTGCTGATTTTTAGTTTTCTCAATTTATACTCCCATGAGTGGAAGTGCCCTATGCTCTTTAAGCTGAGTTATTTAGATGTTTCAGGACACACCGTACACTTCTCCAGAGTGGCTGTTGGCAATTTACATCCCGCCCATCAACGTAGCAAGTCTCCCATTTCTCCATGGCCTGTCCTGCATTTCTGGTTTTGACACGTTATTCAGCATGGCCCTTTTGACCGATGGGAAGCGAGGCTTCTTTGTAGCGCTGATTTGCCTTTCCAGGTTGCTTGGTTGGCCAAAAAGGGCGTATGCGTTTTCTCCTGAATATATTCAGGAGAAAACGCATACGCCCTTTTTGGCAAGGGGCATCATAGTCGAGGTTTTGCCGCTTTTCCTGTGGTTTAAAGGCAATTCGAATCTACCTCCTGAAATCTGTTTCCTGCAATTCTGCCTTGCTTTCAAATCCTCTTCGTTGCCTTCCCTCCATATATTTGTGGACGAGAGTTATCATTTCTAACTCTGCAGGTTTGTGAATTGCAGTGCCCCTGAGCTCCATTTTTCAACTCGCTTTCTGGGGAGCTGGCCGCAAAAGCGCAGCATTGCTTCAGGCCCTATTCTGGCTCCGGGCGGCAGGCTGAGCCTGCGGTTAATTCTTCTTCCTGATGGGAAAATAGAGTGACCTGTGCCTGTCTCAACACCTAGAGCTAGTCTCTCATTGGTTCCCCCTCTTCCTGTTCATCCTCAGGACAAATTGCAACCTGTACGGAACAGGAGGTTAAAGGTGCTGATTCTCCAAGGAGGGAGATTGCTAGTAAAGCGGCTGGAATGGCGAACCGGAGCACAAGGAGATGAGAAATGAGGTGCGTTTTAGAAACCTTTCCCGATCACACGGTGTACCATCTTCTGGGTTTCTCATGCATGTTTTCGATGTAGGAAGATGCCCTTGAAACTGGAGATTTGGGACCCATGGGATGGGTACCACGCCGTATTACTTTAAAGGGTCTGCGTTAGCTCACCCAACCTCCCCAAACTTCTTAGCCCCAAGAGTGTCCACCCTTATGTCTCAATCAGCTGTGGGTCTAGATATGGTCAATCCAGGTGGCATCACAGCCCCTGAATGAATATTGTAAACATTTCTCTCTCTTTCACTGTCTTTGTTTCACGGGTTTTTAAAAGTAATTGATTTTTATAATGGGGTTTAGCTGCTTTTCACTCCTGTGTTTATGCCGCTTTACACCCACTTGACTCACTTACAGAGAGATATCAATACATAGGTTTTAAGATTCTTACTAGTCAGATATATTCTTGGGCGGTGAAGAGGGGGTGTTGAGTCCAGTTCACTGAGCAAGGAGTAGGTCTTGTCTATTACATATTGTGTTTATGGAACGGTATCTGAGCTAATTTGAAACCCTTGTTTTATGCATCACCCCACCTCACCTTTCCCGTTAAGCAGCCATAGTACGTTTTCTAAACGTGTGACTCTGTTCTGTTTTGTAATTCAGTTCAAGGGTAGCGGTTTTTACATTCCCTCTATAAGTGATATCTTATGATCAGTGTCTTTTTCTGTGTGACTTATTTCACTTAGAATCGTCATACCTAAATCCACTCATCATGCTGCTACTAGCCTTATGACATTGATTTCATGGCTGAGTGATATTCCATTGTATATAAGGACCACAACTTCGTTATCCATTCTTCTCTTTCCTGGGATATTTAAGGTGTAACGAAGTGGAGGTTCTTGTCAACAGAGTAGCCCAAAACTTTGGGGTGCCTGTGTCTTGCTGATTTTTAGTTTTCCCAATGTATACGCCCATGAGTGGAAGTGCCCTATGCTCTCTAAGCTGTGTTTTTTAGATGTTTCAGGACACACCGTACACTTCTCCAGAGTGGCTGTTGGCAATTTACATCCCGCCCATCAGCGTAGCAAGTCTCCCATTTCTCCATGGCCTGTCCTGCATTTCTGGTTTTGACACTTTATTCAGCATGGCCCTTTTGACCGATGGGAAGCGAGGCTTCTTTGTAGCGCTGATTTGCCTTTCCAGGTTGCTTGGTTGGCCAAAAAGGGCGTATGCGTTTTTTCCTGAATATATTCAGGAAAAAACGCATACGCCCTTTTTGGCCAAGGTCATGATTGTCGAGGTTTTGCAGCTTTTCCTGTGCTTTAAAGACGATTCGAATCTACCTCCTGAAATCTGTTTCCTGCAATTCTGCCTTGCTTGCAAATCCTCTTCGTTGCCTTCCCTCAATATATTTGTGGACGAGAGTTATCATTTCTAACTCTGCAGGTTTGTGAATTGCAGTGCCCTTGAGCTCCATTTTTCAACTCGCTATCTTGGGAGCTGGCCGCAAAACGCTGGATTGCTTCAGGCTCTATTCTGGCTCCGGGAGTCAGGCTGAGCCTGTGGTTAATTCTTCTTCCTGATGGGAAAATAGAGTGACCTGTGCCTGTTCCAACGCCTAGAGCTAGTCTCTCATTGGCTCCCCCTCTTCCCGTTCATCCTCAGGACAAATTGCAACCTGTACGGAACAGGAGGTTAAAGGTGCTGATTCTCCAAGGAGGGAGATTGCTAGTAAAGCGGCTGGAATGGCGAACCGAAGCACAAGGAGATGAGAAATGAGGTGCGTTTTAGAAACCTTTCCCGATCACACGGTGTACCATCTTCTGGGTTTCTCATGCATGTTTTCGATGTAGGAAGATGCCCTTGAAACTGGAGATTTGGGAGCCATGGGATGGGTACCACGCCGTATTACTTTAAAGGGTCTGCGTTAGCTCACCCAACCTCACCAAACCTCTCAGCCCCAAGAGTGTCCACCCTTATGTCTCAATCAGCTGTGGGTCTAGATATGGTCAATCCAGGTGGCAGCACAGCCTCTGAACGAATTTTGTAAGCATTTCTCTCTCTTTCACTGTCTTTGTTTCACGGGTTTTTAAAAGTAATTGATTTTTAGAATGGGGTTTAGCTGCTTTTCACTGCTGTGTTTATGCCGCTTTACACCCACTTGACTCACTTACAGAGAGATATCAATACATAGGTTTTAAGATTCTTACTAGTCAGATATATTCTTGGGCGGTGAATAGGGGGTGTTGAGTCCAGTTCACTGAGCAAGGAGTAGGTCTTGTCTATTACATATTGGGTTTATGGAACGGTATCTGAGCTAATTTGAAACCCTTGTTTTATGCATCACCCCACCTCACCTTTCCCGTTAAGCAGCCATAGTGTGTTTTCTAAACGTGTGACTCTGTTCTGTTTTGTAATTCAGTTCAAGGGTAGCGGTTTTTACATTCCCTCTATAAGTGATATCTTATGATAAGTGTCTTTTTCTGTGTGACTTATTTCACTTAGAATCGTCGTACCTAAATCCACTCATCAAGCTGCTACTAGCCTTATGACGTTGATTTGATGGCTGAGTGATATTCCATTGTACATAAGAACCACAACTTCTTTATCCATTCTTCTCTTTCCTGGGATATTTAAGGTGTAACGAAGTGGAAGTTCTTGTCAACAGAGCAGCCCTAAGCTTTGGGGTGCCTGTGTCTTGCTGATTTTTAGTTTTCTCAATTTATACGCCCATGAGTGGAAGTGCCCTATGCTCTGTAAGCTGAGTTTTTTAGATGTTTCAGGACACACCGTACACTTCTCCAGAGTGGCTGTTGGCAATTTACATCCCGCCCATCAGCGTAGCAAGTCTCCCATTTCTCCATGGCCTGTCCTGCATTTCTGGTTTTGACACTTTATTCAGCATGGCCCTTTTGACCGATGGGAAGCGAGGCTTCTTTGTAGCGCTGATTTGCCTTTCCAGGTTGCTTGGTTGGCCAAAAAGGGCGTATGCGTTTTTTCCTGAATATATTCAGGAAAAAACGCATACGCCCTTTTTGGCAAGGGGCATCATAGTCGAGGTTTTGCCGCTTTTCCTGTGGTTTAAAGGCGATTCGAATCTACCTCCTGAAATCTGTTTCCTGCAATTCTGCCTTGCTTTCAAATCCTCTTCGTTGCCTTCCCTCCATATATTTGTGGACGAGAGTTATCATTTCTAACTCTGCAGGTTTGTGAATTGCAGTGCCCCTGAGCTCCATTTTTCAACTCGCTTTCTGGGGAGCTGGCCGCAAAAGCGCAGCATTGCTTCAGGCCCTATTCTGGCTCCGGGCGGCAGGCTGAGCCTGCGGTTAATTCTTCTTCCTGATGGGAAAATAGAGTGACCTGTGCCTGTCTCAACACCTAGAGCTAGTCTCTCATTGGTTCCCCCTCTTCCCGTTCATCCTCAGGACAAATTGCAACCTGTACGGAACAGGAGGTTAAAGGTGCTGCTTCTCCAAGGAGGGAGATTGCTAGTAAAGCGGCTGGAATGGCGAACCGGAGCACAAGGAGATGAGAAATGAGGTGCGTTTTAGAAACCTTTCCCGATCACACGGTGTACCATCTTCTGGGTTTCTCATGCATGTTTTCGATGTAGGAAGATGCCCTTGAACCTGGAGATTTGGGACCCATGGGATGGGTACCACGCCGTATAACTTTACAGGGTCTGCGTTAGCTCACCCAACCTCACCACACCTCTCAGCCCCAAGAGTGTCCACCCTTATGTCTCAATGAGCTGTGGGTCTAGATATGGTCAATCCAGGTGGCATCGCAGCCCCTGAACGAATTTTGTAAGAATTTCTCTCTCTTTCACTGTCTTTGTTTCATGGGTTTTTAAAAGTAATTGATTTTTATAATGGGGTTTAGCTGCTTTTCACTGCTGTGTTTATGCCGCTTTACACCCACTAGACTCACTTACAGAGAGATATCAATACATAGGTTTTAAGATTCTTACTAGTCAGATATATTCCTGGGCGGTGAATAGGGGGTGTTGAGTCCAGTTCACTGAGCAAGGAGTAGGTCTTGTCTATTACATATTGGGTTTATGGAACGGTATCTGAGCTAATTTGAAACCCTTGTTTTATGCATCACCCCACCTCACCTTTCCCGTTAAGCAGCCATAGTGTGTTTTCTAAACGTGCGACTCTGTTCTGTTTTGTAATTCAGTTCAAGGGTAGCGGTTTTTACATTCCCTCTATAAGTGATATCTTATGATAAGTGTCTTTCTCTGTGTGACTTATTTCACTTAGAATCGTCGTACCTAAATCCACTCATCAAGCTTCTACCAGCCTTATGACGTTGATTTGATGGCTGAGTGATATTCCATTGTACATAAGAACCACAACTTCTTTATCCATTCTTCTCTTTCCTGGGATATTTAAGGTGTAACGAAGTGGAAGTTCTTGTCAACAGAGCAGCCCTAAGCTTTGGGGTGCCTGTGTCTTGCTGATTTTTAGTTTTCTCAATTTATACGCCCATGAGTGGAAGTGCCCTATGCTCTTTAAGCTGAGTTTTTTAGATGTTTCAGGACACACCGTACACTTCTCCAGAGTGGCTGTTGGCAATTTACATCCCGCCCATCAGCGTAGCAAGTCTCCCATTTCTCCATGGCCTGTCCTGCATTTCTGGTTTTGACACTTTATTCAGCATGGCCCTTTTGACCGATGGGAAGCGAGGCTTCTTTGTAGCGCTGATTTGCCTTTCCAGGTTGCTTGGTTGGCCAAAAAGGGCGTATGCGTTTTTTCCTGAATATATTCAGGAAAAAACGCATACGCCCTTTTTGGCAAGGGGCATCATAGTCGAGGTTTTGCCGCTTTTCCTGTGGTTTAAAGGCGATTCGAATCTACCTCCTGAAATCTGTTTCCTGCAATTCTGCCTTGCTTTCAAATCCTCTTCGTTGCCTTCCCTCCATATATTTGTGGACGAGAGTTATCATTTCTAACTCTGCAGGTTTGTGAATTGCAGTGCCCCTGAGCTCCATTTTTCAACTCGCTTTCTGGGGAGCTGGCCGCAAAAGCGCAGCATTGCTTCAGGCCCTATTCTGGCTCCGGGCGGCAGGCTGAGCCTGCGGTTAATTCTTCTTCCTGATGGGAAAATAGAGTGACCTGTGCCTGTCTCAACACCTAGAGCTAGTCTCTCATTGGTTCCCCCTCTTCCCGTTCATCCTCAGGACAAATTGCAACCTGTACGGAACAGGAGGTTAAAGGTGCTGCTTCTCCAAGGAGGGAGATTGCTAGTAAAGCGGCTGGAATGGCGAACCGGAGCACAAGGAGATGAGAAATGAGGTGCGTTTTAGAAACCTTTCCCGATCACACGGTGTACCATCTTCTGGGTTTCTCATGCATGTTTTCGATGTAGGAAGATGCCCTTGAACCTGGAGATTTGGGACCCATGGGATGGGTACCACGCCGTATAACTTTACAGGGTCTGCCTTAGCTCACCCAACCTCACCACACCTCTCAGCCCCAAGAGTGTCCACCCTTATGTCTCAATGAGCTGTGGGTCTAGATATGGTCAATCCAGGTGGCATCGCAGCCCCTGAACGAATTTTGTAAGAATTTCTCTCTCTTTCACTGTCTTTGTTTCATGGGTTTTTAAAAGTAATTGATTTTTATAATGGGGTTTAGCTGCTTTTCACTGCTGTGTTTATGCCGCTTTACACCCACTAGACTCACTTACAGAGAGATATCAATACATAGGTTTTAAGATTCTTACTAGTCAGATATATTCCTGGGCGGTGAATAGGGGGTGTTGAGTCCAGTTCACTGAGCAAGGAGTAGGTCTTGTCTATTACATATTGGGTTTATGGAACGGTATCTGAGCTAATTTGAAACCCTTGTTTTATGCATCACCCCACCTCACCTTTCCCGTTAAGCAGCCATAGTGTGTTTTCTAAACGTGCGACTCTGTTCTGTTTTGTAATTCAGTTCAAGGGTAGCGGTTTTTACATTCCCTCTATAAGTGATATCTTATGATAAGTGTCTTTTTCTGTGTGACTTATTTCACTTAGAATCGTCGTACCTAAATCCACTCATCAAGCTGCTACTAGCCTTATGACGTTGATTTGATGGCTGAGTGATATTCCATTGTACATAAGAACCACAACTTCTTTATCCATTCTTCTCTTTCCTGGGATATTTAAGGTGTAACGAAGTGGAAGTTCTTGTCAACAGAGCAGCCCTAAGCTTTGGGGTGCCTGTGTCTTGCTGATTTTTAGTTTTCTCAATTTATACGCCCATGAGTGGAAGTGCCCTATGCTCTTTAAGCTGAGTTTTTTAGATGTTTCAGGACACACCGTACACTTCTCCAGAGTGGCTGTTGGCAATTTACATCCCGCCCATCAGCGTAGCAAGTCTCCCATTTCTCCATGGCCTGTCCTGCATTTCTGGTTTTGACACTTTATTCAGCATGGCCCTTTTGACCGATGGGAAGCGAGGCTTCTTTGTAGCGCTGATTTGCCTTTCCAGGTTGCTTGGTTGGCCAAAAAGGGCGTATGCGTTTTTTCCTGAATATATTCAGGAAAAAACGCATACGCCCTTTTTGGCAAGGGGCATCATAGTCGAGGTTTTGCCGCTTTTCCTGTGGTTTAAAGGCGATTCGAATCTACCTCCTGAAATCTGTTTCCTGCAATTCTGCCTTGCTTTCAAATCCTCTTCGTTGCCTTCCCTCCAGATATTTGTGGACGAGAGTTATCATTTCTAACTCTGCAGGTTTGTGAATTGCAGTGCCCCTGAGCTCCATTTTTCAACTCGCTTTCTGGGGAGCTGGCCGCAAAAGCGCAGCATTGCTTCAGGCCCTATTCTGGCTCCGGGCGGCAGGCTGAGCCTGCGGTTAATTCTTCTTCCTGATGGGAAAATAGAGTGACCTGTGCCTGTCTCAACACCTAGAGCTAGTCTCTCATTGGTTCCCCCTCTTCCCGTTCATCCTGAGGACAAATTGCAACCTGTACGGAACAGGAGGTTAAAGGTGCTGCTTCTCCAAGGAGGGAGATTGCTAGTAAAGCGGCTGGAATGGCGAACCGGAGCACAAGGAGATGAGAAATGAGGTGCGTTTTAGAAACCTTTCCCGATCACACGGTGTACCATCTTCTGGGTTTCTCATGCATGTTTTCGATGTAGGAAGATGCCCTTGAACCTGGAGATTTGGGACCCATGGGATGGGTACCACGCCGTATAACTTTACAGGGTCTGCGTTAGCTCACCCAACCTCACCACACCTCTCAGCCCCAAGAGTGTCCACCCTTATGTCTCAATGAGCTGTGGGTCTAGATATGGTCAATCCAGGTGGCATCGCAGCCCCTGAACGAATTTTGTAAGAATTTCTCTCTCTTTCACTGTCTTTGTTTCATGGGTTTTTAAAAGTAATTGATTTTTATAATGGGGTTTAGCTGCTTTTCACTGCTGTGTTTATGCCGCTTTACACCCACTAGACTCACTTACAGAGAGATATCAATACATAGGTTTTAAGATTCTTACTAGTCAGATATATTCCTGGGCGGTGAATAGGGGGTGTTGAGTCCAGTTCACTGAGCAAGGAGTAGGTCTTGTCTATTACATATTGGGTTTATGGAACGGTATCTGAGCTAATTTGAAACCCTTGTTTTATGCATCACCCCACCTCACCTTTCCCGTTAAGCAGCCATAGTGTGTTTTCTAAACGTGCGACTCTGTTCTGTTTTGTAATTCAGTTCAAGGGTAGCGGTTTTTACATTCCCTCTATAAGTGATATCTTATGATAAGTGTCTTTTTCTGTGTGACTTATTTCACTTAGAATCGTCGTACCTAAATCCACTCATCAAGCTTCTACTAGCCTTATGACGTTGATTTGATGGCTGAGTGATATTCCATTGTACATAAGAACCACAACTTCTTTATCCATTCTTCTCTTTCCTGGGATATTTAAGGTGTAACGAAGTGGAAGTTCTTGTCAACAGAGCAGCCCTAAGCTTTGGGGTGCCTGTGTCTTGCTGATTTTTAGTTTTCTCAATTTATACGCCCATGAGTGGAAGTGCCCTATGCTCTTTAAGCTGAGTTATTTAGATGTTTCAGGACACACCGTAAACTTCTCCAGAGTGGCTGTTGGCAATTTACATCCCGCCCATCAACGTAGCAAGTCTCCCATTTCTCCATGGCCTGTCCTGCATTTCTGGTTTTGACACGTTATTCAGCATGGCCCTTTTGACCGATGGGAAGCGAGGCTTCTTTGTAGCGCTGATTTGCCTTTCCAGGTTGCTTGGTTGGCCAAAAAGGGCGTATGCGTTTTCTCCTGAATATATTCAGGAGAAAACGCATACGCCCTTTTTGGCAAGGGGCATCATAGTCGAGGTTTTGCCGCTTTTCCTGTGGTTTAAAGGCAATTCGAATCTACCTCCTGAAATCTGTTTCCTGCAATTCTGCCTTGCTTTCAAATCCTCTTCGTTGCCTTCCCTCCATATATTTGTGGACGAGAGTTATCATTTCTAACTCTGCAGGTTTGTGAATTGCAGTGCCCCTGAGCTCCATTTTTCAACTCGCTTTCTGGGGAGCTGGCCGCAAAAGCGCAGCATTGCTTCAGGCCCTATTCTGGCTCCGGGCGGCAGGCTGAGCCTGCGGTTAATTCTTCTTCCTGATGGGAAAATAGAGTGACCTGTGCCTGTCTCAACACCTAGAGCTAGTCTCTCATTGGTTCCCCCTCTTCCCGTTCATCCTCAGGACAAATTGCAACCTGTACGGAACAGGAGGTTAAAGGTGCTGATTCTCCAAGGAGGGAGATTGCTAGTAAAGCGGCTGGAATGGCGAACCGGAGCACAAGGAGATGAGAAATGAGGTGCGTTTTAGAAACCTTTCCCGATCACACGGTGTACCATCTTCTGGGTTTCTCATGCATGTTTTCGATGTAGGAAGATGCCCTTGAAACTGGAGATTTGGGACCCATGGGATGGGTACCACGCCGTATTACTTTAAAGGGTCTGCGTTAGCTCACCCAACCTCCCCAAACTTCTTAGCCCCAAGAGTGTCCACCCTTATGTCTCAATCAGCTGTGGGTCTAGATATGGTCAATCCAGGTGGCATCACAGCCCCTGAATGAATATTGTAAACATTTCTCTCTCTTTCACTGTCTTTGTTTCACGGGTTTTTAAAAGTAATTGATTTTTATAATGGGGTTTAGCTGCTTTTCACTCCTGTGTTT
This sequence comes from Balaenoptera ricei, assembly GCF_028023285.1. Lineage (NCBI taxonomy): Eukaryota > Metazoa > Chordata > Mammalia > Artiodactyla > Balaenopteridae > Balaenoptera > Balaenoptera ricei. The sequence goes on from NC_082654.1 coordinate 71,385,678, forward strand.
ATGCCGCTTTACACCCACTTGACTCACTTACAGAGAGATATCAATACATAGGTTTTAAGATTCTTACTAGTCAGATATATTCTTGGGCGGTGAAGAGGGGGTGTTGAGTCCAGTTCACTGAGCAAGGAGTAGGTCTTGTCTATTACATATTGTGTTTATGGAACGGTATCTGAGCTAATTTGAAACCCTTGTTTTATGCATCACCCCACCTCACCTTTCCCGTTAAGCAGCCATAGTACGTTTTCTAAACGTGTGACTCTGTTCTGTTTTGTAATTCAGTTCAAGGGTAGCGGTTTTTACATTCCCTCTATAAGTGATATCTTATGATCAGTGTCTTTTTCTGTGTGACTTATTTCACTTAGAATCGTCATACCTAAATCCACTCATCATGCTGCTACTAGCCTTATGACATTGATTTCATGGCTGAGTGATATTCCATTGTATATAAGGACCACAACTTCGTTATCCATTCTTCTCTTTCCTGGGATATTTAAGGTGTAACGAAGTGGAGGTTCTTGTCAACAGAGTAGCCCAAAACTTTGGGGTGCCTGTGTCTTGCTGATTTTTAGTTTTCCCAATGTATACGCCCATGAGTGGAAGTGCCCTATGCTCTCTAAGCTGTGTTTTTTAGATGTTTCAGGACACACCGTACACTTCTCCAGAGTGGCTGTTGGCAATTTACATCCCGCCCATCAGCGTAGCAAGTCTCCCATTTCTCCATGGCCTGTCCTGCATTTCTGGTTTTGACACTTTATTCAGCATGGCCCTTTTGACCGATGGGAAGCGAGGCTTCTTTGTAGCGCTGATTTGCCTTTCCAGGTTGCTTGGTTGGCCAAAAAGGGCGTATGCGTTTTTTCCTGAATATATTCAGGAAAAAACGCATACGCCCTTTTTGGCAAGGGGCATCATAGTCGAGGTTTTGCCGCTTTTCCTGTGGTTTAAAGGCGATTCGAATCTACCTCCTGAAATCTGTTTCCTGCAATTCTGCCTTGCTTTCAAATCCTCTTCGTTGCCTTCCCTCAATATATTTGTGGACGAGAGTTATCATTTCTAACTCTGCAGGTTTGTGAATTGCAGTGCCCCTGAGCTCCATTTTTCAACTCGCTTTCTGGGGAGCTGGCCGCAAAAGCGCAGCATTGCTTCAGGCGCTATTCTGGCTCCGGGCGGCAGGCTGAGCCTGCGGTTAATTCTTCTTCCTGATGGGAAAATAGAGTGACCTGTGCCTGTCTCAACATCTAGAGCTAGTCTCTCATTGGTTCCCCCTCTTCCCGTTCATCCTCAGGACAAATTGCAACCTGTACGGAACAGGAGGTTAAAGGTGCTGATTCTCCAAGGAGGGAGATTGCTAGTAAAGCGGCTGGAATGGCGAACTGGAGCACAAGGAGATGAGAAATGAGGTGCGTTTTAGAAACCTTTCCCGATCACACGGTGTACCATCTTCTGGGTTTCTCATGCATGTTTTCGATGTAGGAAGATGCACTTGAAACTGGAGATTTGGGAGCCATGGGATGGGTACCACGCCGTATTACTTTAAAGGGTCTGCGTTAGCTCACCCAACCTCCCCAAACTTCTTAGCCCCAAGAGTGTCCACCCTTATGTCTCAATCAGCTGTGGGTCTAGATATGGTCAATCCAGGTGGCATCACAGCCCCTGAATGAATATTGTAAACATTTCTCTCTCTTTCACTGTCTTTGTTTCACGGGTTTTTAAAAGTAATTGATTTTTATAATGGGGTTTAGCTGCTTTTCACTCCTGTGTTTATGCCGCTTTACACCCACTTGACTCACTTACAGAGAGATATCAATACATAGGTTTTAAGATTCTTACTAGTCAGATATATTCCTGGGCGGTGAATAGGGGGTGTTGAGTCCAGTTCACTGAGCAAGGAGTAGGTCTTGTCTATTCCACATTGTGTTTATGGAACGGTATCTGAGCTAATTTGAAACACTTGTTTTATGCATCACCCCATCTCACCTTTCCCGTTAAGCAGCCATAGTACGTTTTCTAAACGTGTGACTCTGTTCTGTTTTGTAATGCAGTTCAAGGGTATCGGTTTTTACATTCCCTCTATAATTGATATCTTATGATAAGTGTCTTTTTCTGTGTGACTTATTTCACTTAGAATCGTCGTACCTAAATCCACTCATCATGCTGCTACTAGCCTTATGACGTTGATTTCATGGCTGAGTAATATTCCATTGTACATAAAGACCACAACTTCTTTATCCATTCTTCTCTTTCCTGGGATATTTAAGGTGTAACGAAGTGGAGGTTCTTGTCAACAGAGCAGCCCTAAACTTTGGGGTGCCTGTGTTTTGCTGAGTTTTAATTTTCCCAATGTATACGCCCATGAGTGGAAGTGCCCTATGCTCTCTAAGCTGAGATTTTTAGATATTTCAGGACACACCGTACACTTCTCCAGAGTGGCTGTTGGCAATTTACAGCCCGCCCATCAGTGTAGCAAGGCTCCCATTTCTCCATGGCCTGTCCTGCATTTCTGGTTTTGACACTTTATTCAGCATGGCCCTTTTGACCGATGGGAAGCGAGGCTTCTTTGTAGCGCTGATTTGCCTTTCCAGGTTGCTTGGTTGGCCAAAAAGGGCGTATGCGTTTTTTCCTGAATATATTCAGGTAAAAACGCATACGCCCTTTTTGGCCAAGGTCATGATTGTCGAGGTTTTGCAGCTTTTCCTGTGCTTTAAAGACGATTCGAATCTACCTCCTGAAATCTGTTTCCTGCAATTCTGCCTTGCTTTCAAATCCTCTTCGTTGCCTTCCCTCAATATATTTGTGGACGAGAGTTATCATTTCTAACTCTGCAGGTTTGTGAATTGCAGTGCCCTTGAGCTCCATTTTTCAACTCGCTATCTTGGGAGCTGGCCGCAAAACGCTGGATTGCTTCAGGCTCTATTCTGGCTCCGGGAGTCAGGCTGAGCCTGTGGTTAATTCTTCTTCCTGATGGGAAAATAGAGTGACCTGTGCCTGTTCCAACGCCTAGAGCTAGTCTCTCATTGGCTCCCCCTCTTCCCGTTCATCCTCAGGACAAATTGCAACCTGTACGGAACAGGAGGTTAAAGGTGCTGATTCTCCAAGGAGGGAGATTGCTAGTAAAGCGGCTGGAATGGCGAACCGAAGCACAAGGAGATGAGAAATGAGGTGCGTTTTAGAAACCTTTCCCGATCACACGGTGTACCATCTTCTGGGTTTCTCATGCATGTTTTCGATGTAGGAAGATGCCCTTGAAACTGGAGATTTGGGAGCCATGGGATGGGTACCACGCCGTATTACTTTAAAGGGTCTGCGTTAGCTCACCCAACCTCACCAAACCTCTCAGCCCCAATAGTGTCCACCCTTATGTCTCAATCAGCTGTGGGTCTAGATATGGTCAATCCAGGTGGCAGCACAGCCTCTGAACGAATTTTGTAAGCATTTCTCTCTCTTTCACTGTCTTTGTTTCACGGGTTTTTAAAAGTAATTGATTTTTAGAATGGGGTTTAGCTGCTTTTCACTGCTGTATTTATGCCGCTTTACACCCACTTGACTCACTTACAGAGAGATATCAATACATAGGTTTTAAGATTCTTACTAGTCAGATATATTCTTGGGCGGTGAATAGGGGGTGTTGAGTCCAGTTCACTGAGCAAGGAGTAGGTCTTGTCTATTACATATTGGGTTTATGGAACGGTATCTGAGCTAATTTGAAACCCTTGTTTTATGCATCACCCCACCTCACCTTTCCCGTTAAGCAGCCATAGTGTGTTTTCTAAACGTGTGACTCTGTTCTGTTTTGTAATTCAGTTCAAGGGTAGCGGTTTTTACATTCCCTCTATAAGTGATATCTTATGATAAGTGTCTTTTTCTGTGTGACTTATTTCACTTAGAATCGTCGTACCTAAATCCACTCATCAAGCTGCTACTAGCCTTATGACGTTGATTTGATGGCTGAGTGATATTCCATTGTACATAAGAACCACAACTTCTTTATCCATTCTTCTCTTTCCTGGGATATTTAAGGTGTAACGAAGTGGAAGTTCTTGTCAACAGAGCAGCCCTAAGCTTTGGGGTGCCTGTGTCTTGCTGATTTTTAGTTTTCTCAATTTATACGCCCATGAGTGGAAGTGCCCTATGCTCTCTAAGCTGAGTTTTTTAGATGTTTCAGGACACACCGTACACTTCTCCAGAGTGGCTGTTGGCAATTTACATCCCGCCCATCAGCGTAGCAAGTCTCCCATTTCTCCATGGCCTGTCCTGCATTTCTGGTTTTGACACTTTATTCAGCATGGCCCTTTTGACCGATGGGAAGCGAGGCTTCTTTGTAGCGCTGATTTGCCTTTCCAGGTTGCTTGGTTGGCCAAAAAGGGCGTATGCGTTTTTTCCTGAATATATTCAGGAAAAAACGCATACGCCCTTTTTGGCAAGGGGCATCATAGTCGAGGTTTTGCCGCTTTTCCTGTGGTTTAAAGGCGATTCGAATCTACCTCCTGAAATCTGTTTCCTGCAATTCTGCCTTGCTTTCAAATCCTCTTCGTTGCCTTCCCTCAATATATTTGTGGACGAGAGTTATCATTTCTAACTCTGCAGGTTTGTGAATTGCAGTGCCCCTGAGCTCCATTTTTCAACTCGCTTTCTGGGGAGCTGGCCGCAAAAGCGCAGCATTGCTTCAGGCCCTATTCTGGCTCCGGGCGGCAGGCTGAGCCTGCGGTTAATTCTTCTTCCTGATGGGAAAATAGAGTGACCTGTGCCTGTCCCAACACCTAGAGCTAGTCTCTCATTGGTTCCCCCTCTTCCCGTTCATCCTCAGGACAAATTGCAACCTGTACGGAACAGGAGGTTAAAGGTGCTGATTCTCCAAGGAGGGAGATTGCTAGTAAAGCGGCTGGAATGGCGAACCGGAGCACAAGGAGATGAGAAATGAGGTGCGTTTTAGAAACCTTTCCCGATCACACGGTTTACCATCTTCTGGGTTTCTCATGCATGTTTTCGATGTAGGAAGATGCCCTTGAACCTGGAGATTTGGGACCCATGGGATGGGTACCACGCCGTATAACTTTACAGGGTCTGCGTTAGCTCACCCAACCTCACCACACCTCTCAGCCCCAAGAGTGTCCACCCTTATGTCTCAATGAGCTGTGGGTCTAGATATGGTCAATCCAGGTGGCATCGCAGCCCCTGAACGAATTTTGTAAGAATTTCTCTCTCTTTCACTGTCTTTGTTTCATGGGTTTTTAAAAGTAATTGATTTTTATAATGGGGTTTAGCTGCTTTGCACTGCTGTGTTTATGCCGCTTTACACCCACTTGACTCACTTACAGAGAGATATCAATACATCGGTTTTAAGATTTTTACTAGTCAGATATATTCCTGGGCGGTGAATAGGGGGTGTTGAGTCCAGTTCACTGAGCAAGGAGTAGGTCTTGTCTATTACATATTGGGTTTATGGAACGGTATCTGAGCTAATTTGAAACCCTTGTTTTATGCATCACCCCACCTCACCTTTCCCGTTAAGCAGCCATAGTGTGTTTTCTAAACGTGCGACTCTGTTCTGTTTTGTAATTCAGTTCAAGGGTAGCGGTTTTTACATTCCCTCTATAAGTGATATCTTATGATAAGTGTCTTTTTCTGTGTGACCTA